>NW_006285483.1:2267501-2281828 GCF_000327345.1 Myotis davidii
CCACCCCCAGCTGAGGCCCTTCCCACGGTCCTTCAAACTTCTGTGCAGGGTACCCGATGCTCAGTCCTCTTTCCTCTCCACAAAGAAGGCATCTTCCTGCAGCCGCAGCCACATTACACAGAGCCTGGGGTGTGGGGCCAGGCTGGTCTGTGTAGGGAGAGTAGGAGAGAAGGAAGGAGAACCTGAGAGGCAGGAAAGGGACGGGGAGGAGAGAGACCAGGACAGGAAAGGGAAAAGAAGAGGAGCGGGAGGGAGGAGCAGACCCAGAGCAGAGAAGTACTGAGAGATGGGACATGAAGGGGGAAGGTCGGAGGACTGGTGGGTTCACCTCCAAGGAGCCCCACGTTCCCAGTCCAGCATTCTGGTCATCAGCCCTGGAGCTCAGAGGCACTCTGCACGGGGAACCTCAGACAGATCCCTTGTGAGCCTCGATAAGCCCCCTGTAGTGTGAGGAAGCCAGAAGTCCCGAGGGACCCCGTTTTGGTGTCTGGGTCTCCCCCCTCTGGTCCTTGGCCGCAGGCTGCTTCCGAGGTGGGGTCAAGGCCTTCAGGAGGGTGGACAGGGGGAGAGCCACTCCTGCCCACGGCCCAGCCTTGGTGAACTGGCTGGGTCTCCCTCTGTGCATACAGATCCCAGGGTGAACTGGCTGGGTCTCCCTCTGTGCATACAGATCCCACCCAATGACCCTCGAATCAGGAACCAAAGGGACTGCATCCCCTTCTTCCGCTCCTGCCCTGCCTGCTCGAGCAACAACATCACCATCCTCAACCAGATCAACGCCCTCACCTCCTTCCTGGACGCCAGCATGGTGTACGGCAGCGAGGATGAGTTGGCCAGGAAACTTCGCAACACGACGAACCAGCTGGGGCTGATGAAGGTCAATGACCGCTTCACAGACAACGGCCGGGCGCTGCTGCCCTTCGACAACCTGCACGATGACCCCTGTCTCCTCACCAACCGCTCAGCGCGCATCCGCTGCTTCCTGGCAGGTCAGACCTGGTCAGGGACCTGGGATGGCACAGGGGTGCCCCCGCTGGAGCCACAGAGGGCCTGTTTGTAAGCAGCTTGTACCCTCACCAACTTCATGCTATTAATCCAGTTGCCTTGGTTACAGTTGATGGAGCCAGAAAGGAAAAAACCCAAAAACTCAGACCTAAGAAGGAGATTCAGGGATGGTCGGAGGAGCCTCTGTCCATCCACTTCTCTGTCTCTCTCTCTTGCCCTCTGGGCCCTGGCAGAGAGCACAGTTGAGTCCCCAGGGACAGGGAACTAAGGGACAGAGAACAATGTGAGGTCCTCACCCTCTTCACCACATGGTCAGTTAGGTAGCCACTAGCCACATGTGGCTAATTGCATTTAAAGCGACGTTAATTTATATTAATGTACAGTAAATATTCAGTTTCTCCACTGCACTAGCCACATTTCACGTGCTTCACAGCCTCATAGGCTAGTGGCTCCCATGGGCAGCACAGCTGTAGAACATGGCCATCCATTCAGAAAGTTCTGTTGGACATATAGAACTGCTCCATATCACCTCCTGCCCATCTTGAGTCCCTGTAACACAGTGGTTCTCAACCTTGGCTGCACATTAGAATCACCTGGGAATCTTTTTACAATCCTGATTTCTGGGCCTCATAGCCTTGGCTCACATTAGAATCACCTGGGAATCTTTTTACAATCCTGATTTCTGGGCCTCATCCTCCAGAAATTCTGTTTTTTTGTTATGGGGTGGGGCCACAACATTAGTAACAAAGAAACAGAATTTCAGGAGGATGAGGCCCAGAAATCAGGATTTTAAAAAGGTTCCCAGGTGATTCTAATGTGCAGCCAAGGTTGAGAACCACTGGGTTAGACCGTTGTATAATTTACTCCAATGTTTTTTTGTTTGCTTGTTTTTAGTAACAACATACTTAGGTAAGAGATGCATTCTTTATTTTTACATTTCATTTTATCTGTCTGTGGTTCTTTTAAAAAACTTTTTAAAATTTACTTTGAAAGAGAGAGGAAAGGAGAGGGAGAAAGAGAAACACTGATCAATTGCTTTCTGCACTCCACCACCGGGGATCAAGCCTGCAACCCGGGCATGTGGAAATCGAACTGGTGACCTTTGGTGTGCGGAACGACACGCAACCAACTGAGCTACACCAATCAGGGCTACTCCACTGGTTTTTAATGTAGATCCAATAGTGGGCCTGGGCCCTTCCCTGTGACCTCCCAGCCTCTCCTCCTGGTGGCTTCTAATGGCTGAACCCTGGGGAGGAATGCAGTGTGGACTTTTTTGGCTAGTGAGGGAAGAGCTGCACTCCTTAGGCAGTCTGGGCTGCCTCCAGCCTGGTGTTGGCGAGTTGCCTCTCCCAGACCTGGATCATCATGATCACTGGCAGCTCATGGGATGGAAAAGCTGCTCTCATGGAATTTCCTTCCCAGCAGCCTTTAGAGCTGCTGAGGACTAAACCCAATGCCCCGCTGAAACGGACCTTGAGCCCTTCCAGAGAAGGGTTGGGGAGGACTAGAGGGATCAGGGGTCTAACTCAGCTTCTTTGAACAGTCTCAGGCATGGACTTTAAACATCCTGGGCTTCAGCCCCCTTCCCTGAATAGGCTGCACGATTAGCATGTAGTCAGGGTAGGGATGGCCGCTCTGATCAGAGTTACTCAGAAGGTAGTGGCTTTCTAGAGTCCCGTGTTGAGAGGGATTCTGAGGTTGCATCTGATGTTAGCAAGTTAGAATGCTGTGATCATTGGCTGTTCCTGACATGGGCATGGAAGTAGGGAGTGCCAACAGGCATGCTACTTTTTGGCTTTCCCTAAATCAAGAGAATAAGTCAACCAGGCAGTGTTCATGGCTCTCCTGCTTTGTACCAAGCACTGTGTTAAACCCCATGTGTCTTACATGAGTGTGCTGGGTGAGAGGGTCAGATACAAAAAGGCAAAAGACGGCAAGCCTTGTTCTCAAGGAGCTCCCGGTCTCAGGCACGGGAAGGTAGCAAGTCCTATGTCAGATCTGACCCCTATTGAATGAACGTCTCTGACCAGCAGTGCCCCTACCAGTGGTTCTCAACCTTCCTAATGCCGCGACCCTTTAATACAGTTCCTCATGTTGTGGTGACCCCCAACCATAAAATTATTTTCGTTGCTACTTCATAACTGTAATTTTGCTACTGTTATGAATCATAGTGTAAATATCTGGTATGCTGTATGTGTTTTCCGATGGTCGCGACCCACAGGTTGAGAACCGCTGCCTAGACCAAGGAAGAAGCTATTGTGGTGGGCCAGGGAAACGAGTAGGGGAGGTGTAATCTGAACATGGTGTGCAAAGATGGGTGGACTGGGTAGGAGGCATTTCAGGGGAGAGAGTTTCAATGGAGCAAGTCCTTTCTAGGATGGAGGACTTAGGAGTGCCTTCCACCCTAAGGGGACACCCGCTCCAGTGAGATGCCCGAGCTCACCTCCATGCACACGCTCTTTCTGCGGGAACACAACCGGCTGGCCACACAGCTCAAGCGCCTGAATCCCCGCTGGGATGGAGAGAGACTCTACCAGGAGGCCCGGAAGATTGTGGGAGCCATGATCCAGGTGGGCAATCCAGAGCATCGATGATGCCAGGGGTCAGGCCGAGTTGGGACCCACACGTGCCTCTGGCACATGCTGTCTGACCTTGGGCAGTTTAACCTCAAGAGCCTCCGTTTCTTCATCCATGACGCTGCAGAGTAAAGGACATATAGGAAAACACCTGGCGGATACTAAATGCCTGACAAGTGGTACTTGTCTTCCATCTTCTCTTTCCCAGCCTTGCTCCCCTGTCTATTCTGTCCATTGAGAATGGAATTGGGAGGGTTAAATTGCTGCGTCTAAAGTAGCAATTGAATAAATGCCTCTCCTCTCCTTCATCTCATTGTCACTCTTGGCTCTTTTACCCACTCACCTATTCTTTTTGGCTTTATCATAGCTCACTCCGTCTCCTTAACCTTGTTTATTCCTGGGCAGTGTTCCTGGTTCTTTCTTCCAACCTTTGATGCTCCAGCACCCCCATCCCCCATCCTCTCCTGGAGACATAAACACACACACACACACACACACACACACACACACACACACACCCCTTTTTAAAACTCTGGTAGGGGAGAAAGTTGCAGGAGCAGAGGGTGAGTTTTTGAGTTGCACCAAGAATGTAAGTGAGATTCATTTAAGCCTCAGAGGAAATTCCAGAGTCTAGAATCTAGAGTGAGATTGTTCTGTATCTCTTCCTCACTGGGGAAAGTCACCTAGGGTGGCTTTTTGCCTCCCTTCCTTCGACAGTCATATATTGAACCCTACTGGGAGCCAGGTACTTGCTGGGCACTGAGTAATTCCCAGAGAAATGAGATATAATCATTGCCTGCAAGAAGTGTTTAAGTTAGTAAGAGAAATGAGACATTGATAACTCCAAGTCCAGGGAGTTATCAATGACTAACAAAGCCCCTTTGTTATTTAATCCTAGGCAGAGGGCAGCATAATTACCTTTAATTTAATGGGAGAGATCCCCCAAACCAGGAGCAGGTGGCAACTCTGCAGGGAGGGTTGAGTAGAGAGGCCACTCTGAGTGACTTTTCTTTAGATCATCACTTACCGGGACTACCTGCCCCTGGTGCTGGGTCCAGAGGCCATGAGGAAGTACCTGCCCAGGTACCGCTCCTACAATGACTCGGTGGACCCTCGGATCGCGAACGTCTTCACCAACGCCTTCCGCTATGGCCACACCCTCATCCAGCCTTTCATGTTCCGCCTGGACAGTCAGTACAAGCCCACGGGGCCCAACCCCCGTGTTCCACTCAGCCAGGTCTTTTTTGCCTCCTGGAGGGTTGTGCTGGAAGGTGAGCGGGACCGAGGCCAGGAGAGAGGGTCGGGTAGGGGTGGGTTTGGCCACAGGGAGCCAGGGCAGGAGAAATCCTCTTTCCTTCCACTTCTGGGGCTCTGATCTGACTTCCCAGCCTCAGTTTACCTGACTTGCTTCTACATCTAATAGTAAAGAATGGGGTGGGAATGGCGCATAGGGAGCTGGCTCCTTACTGTGTGTTGTGACTCTGAGACCCAGGAGGCTAGGGGTGTTGGGAGCACCCTGACCTTGCCAGTCTGAACGACATAATCCCCTGAGACCTTGATGCCCCAGTGAGAGCCTTCCCACTGGGACCACCTTGGCACCAGGAGCGGCATATGCCCAGCCCTCTCTGCAACCCGCCTGACCCTACCTTGGACTTATCCCTGACGCCTACCTGAGCTCTGACACGGAGCCAGACACCCCTTCCCCTCTTGCCCCCAGGTGGCATTGACCCCATCCTCCGGGGCCTCATGGCCACCCCTGCCAAGCTGAATCGCCAGAACCAGATTGTGGTGGATGAGATCCGGGAGCGGCTGTTTGAGCAGGTCATGAGGATCGGGCTGGACCTGCCGGCTCTAAACATGCAGCGCAGCCGGGACCACGGCCTCCCAGGTGAGGGGCCGCAGGATCCCCCTCCCCGATCCCCACTCCAGTCTCCCCAGCTACCCAAGACTTCCTCCAGCCCTAGCACCTTGCTCTTAGGAATCCATCTGAGGTCAGGCACTTGCCTCTCCCTGGGCCCACCTTGTCCATTTTCAGTAATTCCTGGCCTCCTCTGCGATGCTGTAACCCTTAAACTTGGAGCACCATCATAATAACAACAAGCCTCCTCACCTCTATAGTCTGAAAATCCGTCTCCATTATCGTTTCATTTTGCTTCATGTTACATGAGCTCTGAGGGGAAGAGTGTCATCACTCACATTTTACTGGTGAGGAGAGAGGCTTGCAGAGATTCAAGACCTGCCTAGGTTCTCCAGCCAAGTCAGGAGCAGAGCTGGAACCCAAATCGGCCTGACCTCCAAGCCTGTGGCTGAGCCTTCTAGACACACCTCACCCCTCACAGGTCTGAGGTCTCCAGAGGGGGACAATGAGATGTCCCTACATTTGGACCTGACAGGAGTTGTGGCAATTTAGGATTTGCTTTAGGGTGGGAGGGCAAAGGAAAGACAGAGAGGGTCCTGGAGCAACTCAGCTGTCCCCTTGGCCTGAGCTAAGGGTTCAGGGTTCCCAGGGGTCTGTAGCCCAGGAGAAGCCCTCCGGTGACCTCCCCTCCCTTCTCTGACTCTGTGTATGGCCTTGGTGTAGTGGGAAGGAGGGTTCTCTGAGAGATACCCACAGCCCCCACTCCCCTCCCCCGACACAGGGTACAATGCTTGGAGGCGCTTCTGTGGGCTGCCTCAGCCCCAAACAGTGGGCGAGCTGGCCACCGTGCTGAAGAACATGGACCTGGCGAGGAAGCTGATGGCGCAGTACGGCACACCCAACAACATTGACATCTGGATGGGCGGCGTGGCCGAGCCCCTGAATAGCAGGGGCCGCGTGGGCCCACTCCTTGCCTGCCTCATCGGGACCCAGTTCAGGCAGCTCCGTGATGGCGATCGGTGAGGAGGCAGGTGGGGTGGTCCGGGCACGCAGTGTGGCCCTGGTCCTGTCCCAGATCTCTCGGGTCCCCAACTTTTTCCAGTGAAATGAAGGGCTGGAAGGAATCCAGGACTTCCCAGTGTATTTCAGGGAACCTTAAAGGGATCCTGCATGTGCTCTGAACCTGTTGGGGGTGCAGCAAGGAGGGACCTGGACCCCTGGCTGGGAAGGAGGGAAGACTGAGAAAATGCCACCCTTTACTTCTGTGTGTTGGGTGCCACCGTGGTGCTGTCAGTCACCACTGAACAGTCATATGCTTCTAGTGTCATTTCATGGTGATTCTGACCTCAGCCGTACCTAGTTCTCACCTAGCCTGTGGTGTGCCTTTGGGGAGATTAGAAAAAGGTGTCCCTCTCTAGGTGGAAAGGTTATAAGCACCCCCACGATCCTCTCCATCCCCGTGGGTGCAGCTCAGGCCAGAGGCCAGTGTGGGCCCAGGTCCCTGTCCAGCGTTCGTGGTGCCCGCAGGTTGCTGGGGAAGGGCCTCTGGGTAGCTGGGCTTTACCCTGTGCATTGAGTGGGGCTGCGCTTGTTTGGAAACCCCTGGTTGCCTGAAGGCCCCGAGCTCTCCTGTGCTGTAGAGCAGTGTCTGCTGTGGTTCTCTTGCCTCCAGGGGTGGCTCAAGCCAGGTGACGCCCTCCCAGCCCAGGAGAGCCTCAGGTGCCATGACCGGGGTGTTCCCACGCAGGTTTTGGTGGCAGAACAGGGGCGTATTCAGCACGCGGCAGCAGCAGGCCCTGGCCAATGTCACCTTGCCTCGCATCATCTGCGACAACACAGGCATCACCACCGTGTCCAAGAACAACATCTTCATGTCCAACAAGTTCCCTCGGGACTTTGTCAGCTGCAGTCGAGTCCCCAAGTTGGACCTGGCTTCCTGGAGGGAAAGGGAGTAGAGGCTGGGTAAGGGGGCGCAGCACGGAGGTGAAGGCTGGACACACCTGGGCTGGCAATTGCAACCACAGCTCTTTCTTCCCGAAGCCAGCCCATCCCTGCTCTGGGTGCCAGCTGAGAAAATGAATGACTAGACATTCATTCATATATGTGTGTGCGCATGTGCAGTGTATATAAATTTTATTATGTGTGTGTGTGTGTTATCTGTGAACATGGGTAGTGTGTTGTGTGCTGTGTATGTGTGTCCTTTGTGTGAGTGTGTGTTTGCTGTTTCTGTGAGTACCAAGTGTATGGAAGTCAGCAGAGTGGATTGGTGAGGAGCACAGTGAGCTCAGGAGCCGGGCTGCTTGGGTTCAAATCCCTGCTCTACAGCTTACCCGCTGTGCGACCTTGAACACAGTACTCCATCTTGCTAAGCTTGAGTTTCCTTCTTGGGAACAGCTACTATACAGGGGTCACAGTTCCTTACAGGGCTCATCTGCATCCTCTAGTTCTTTGATCATCGAGCACTTACTATCTGCCAGGCACTGTGGTAGGCATGGGAACCACAGAGAAAGACAGATAGGTTCTTCCCTTGGGGAGCTTACACCTCAACAGTGTCCTGGTTCGCCTTTGCACCCCTGGAGGAATGGCCATTAGCACCTGGGCTGTATGTGGTGGTTGAGTTACGGGCCGAGGTGAGCCAGGCTCAGTCCATGGCTCCCTTTTTGCTTCCTTACCCTGTTCTCTTGCTTATTCACAGGAGCTGCCTGGAGAGGAACTGGGGCACGTTGGCTCTTTTGTACCATTTGTTTGTACCTGACACTTATGATAATAAAGTAGCACTGATGGGGATCTTTACTCTGTGTCTGCAGTGAGGCTAGTCTCACTATAGGGCTTGCTCTGGGCTCTGGGCTCTGAACTTGAACCAGTGTGGTCTGTGCCTCAGGGCCCGGTGTTTTCTGCACTGGGGGTGAGGGTATCCAGCAGTCCTCCTTTAGCGGATCCACACATGGGAGGCAGTCCGTGCTTAGAAGCCTAGGGGCCAGGCCAAACAGAGCAGACCCTCCTCCCTCACCTTCCACCCACATCTCCTGGAGAACAGGAATTGTGCCCACCAACTTCTTATGCTCATTCATTGCTCTAGTAAATATTTGCTACACACTCACTCTGTGTCAGGCATGTGTCAGGTGCTGGGGAATAGAGGAGCCAAAACACTGTCCTGCAAGAAGTCAAGAGCGGAGGTGTGATGGGAAGGGACCTCTGGATCCTGAATCCCTGCAGCCGGCACAGTGGTTCAGGGACCCTCACAGTAGACTCCTTCTCAGTCCTGGCTTTATGTGGCCAGAGCTGAGACAAGGGAAGGAGGGTACTTCCCTATTGCCTGGAGCATGGACCCTATAATCTGAAAGATGGATTCCCACATTTAGGGAGGGGCACCCTCAACTGAAAGTGTGTAGGACGCTGGAGCTAATGTACCCATAGGAGCCCCAGGCCACACCAGGACCTCACCAGAGCAGCATAAAACTTATCTTCAGTTCACTGATGAAGAGTATGGTGCTCAGAGATGTGAAGGGGCTTCTCTGAGGCCTTGAAGAAATCGGTACCAGGGCCAGGGCTGCAGCCCAGGTCTTCCGGATTCTGGGCTGTTCCCACAAGATGGTTAAGTACCTCCCATCCGTCCCCACCCCCATCCCACCAGGGAGGGCACCTGGAGGCCCTGGCTGGGCTGACCTTACCCAGAGAGTTATTTATTTATTTTAAATGTATTTTTATTGAATTCAGAGAGGAAGGGAGAGGGAGAGATAGAAACATCAATGATGAGAATCATTGATCGGCTGCCTCCTGCACGCTCCCTACTGGGGATCGAGCCCACAACCCGGTCATGTGCCCTTGACCCGGGACCCTTCAATCTGAAGGCTGATGCTCTATCCACTGAGCAAAACTGGCTGGGGTCAGGGGGTCATTTTAAAAGAATACATGAATATGTGTTGGCTAGCAGCACAAGGAATATTCTGGAAATGTCCCTTTAGAGGCCTCCCAGGCTCCAAGGCCTACCCTAGAAGGACCTCTGGAAGGGAAATTAACTCTAGATAGAGGGGGATCCAGGCTTGGCTTTCCTCCCTGATCCCTGACATTACCAGGCCTTCTCTCTTGCCTTTCTATGGCCATTGCTCCTTTTCCTGGGAGCCCCTCCCTCCTCTTCTTAGAGAACTCCTTGAAATTCTACCAAACTAAGCCCTCTTAGCCCCCCAGACCCATGCACACTTCTTAGTGATGAAACTGTAAACATCTAGTTACTTAATTGGCAGTGATTCCAAGGCCTGCCTTCCAGAAGGGAACAGTGTCATTGCCAGCATCATTAGTCAATCATCAGGCATTTATTGAGTGCTTACTGTATACCAAGCACCTTGCTGGGGGCACAGGAGACCCTCAGAAGCAGGTCAATTCCCTGGTTCAAGGAACTTACAATCTAGTTGAGAAGAAAGAGGAAAGATAAGGGTGCAAAGGCCACAACCTCGGCCAAGATATTCCATGGAGAGGATAGGTGACATCTGGCAAGCTAGCCTGGAAGGGCATCTCGAGAGTCTACATCATGACAAACGAGGATCTCCCCAGGCAGAGGGGATGGGAGCAGTGGATTTCAGGTGGAAGAACAGGAACGGCCAAGGCTCTGGCCTTGGGCTTGCGTGGGGTGTGCATCTGTCAGGTGTAACAAGACCTGGCTGAAAAGAAGGGCTGGGACAGGGTGTGGAGGGCTCAGGGAGTGGTCATTGAACTCGCTTGAAATGGCATCACGGACCAAAGGGCGCTTTCCCGCACAGTGTGGAAGGTCCCTACATCCCCTCTGAGGCCCAGGGTGAGAGGTCCAGCTTCTCAATGGCTGAGCAGTCCACAAAGTCTTGGGGGTAGCTGTTGGCCTGGAACGGGTTCGGCGGGACTTTGGTGATGTGGGTGTTGTCACAGACAAGGCGGGAGAAGGACATTTTCTGCAGAGAGTCCCGCTGCTTCTCAGTGAAGACGCCAGGGTTCTCCCACCAGAACCTGCAGAAACAGAAGCACAGTCTGTACAGACCGTCCAGCTGCTGACCCTGCCCTGCCCTCCGAAGGGGAAGGAAGGAGGTCATGGGGACCATGCTGAGGTCTGTGTTCGTCCTCACGCAGGAGGTGGGGACACCCACTCGGGGAAGGGCCTGCCCTCCCACTGAGGTTCACTTACCTGTCGCCATCCCGGATCTGCTGGAACTGTTTCCCCAGGAGGCAGGCCAGGAGAGACCCCACCCGGCCCCTTTCTACCAGTGGCTCAGCAATGCCCCCAATCCAGATGTCGATGTTGCTAGGGGTCCCGTAGAGATCCAGGAACTTCTTAGCCAGCTTTTCGTTCTTCAGCACAGCACCCAGCTCTGCCAGTGTCTGGGGCTGCGAGAGGTCGCAGAAGCCTCTCCAGGAGTTATACCCTAGGCAGAGAGAGTGAAGCTGTCTCATCCCAGGGACTACTTGTCCAAAGCCCCCCTTATGCACATACCCACTCCAGTTCCATCCGCTCCAGACAGTCTAGCTTTTATGATGAGGTTCCATTGTTTGCTACCTGTGGCACGTCAGACTCAAGAGGGCTAGCAGGTTATGGGGGTCCAGACCCTATCCTAAGCACACATGGAAACTGGAGAACAGAGATGTTAAGTAACTTGCCTAAGGTCACATAACTAGAACTGGCACAGGTGGAATTTGAATCCAGGTAGTCTGGCTCTTAATTATAACATTAAATGGCCTCCCCTCGGTCTAAAAGAAGGCCCCATAGTCATCAATTTCTCTCTGTTCTCCTTTTCTATTTTTTTTCCTTGGGCTTTCAAACTGGTTTTATAAGTCCTTTGGTGATCTCGTTTTCATTTGAGGATCTCCAAAATGGTACCAGATATGTTACCATTGTTTCCTTATTTCTACATTAGGGAGAATGGGAGATGCCATTTCACAGATGAGCAAATGAGTCTTAAAAATCGGTATATCTGCCTGCTCTTTTGGAATTGATCAGATCCTAAGGATGACAGATGAGAGTCCTCTAGAACCCCAAAAAGTAGCTTCATGTTCCCCAGGCCAGGACAGACCCAGGCCCACGCACCAGGCATCCCGTGGTCCCGGCCACGCTGTATGTTAATGGCAGCCAGGTCGAAGCCATGGATCTTGTGAGTGGGCTGGAAGAGCTTGTTGCGCAGCTCTCCCGTCATCATTTTATTCTGCTTCATCAACTTGGACTTCTTGGCCAGTAGGCCCCGCACCAGAGGGTCAATTCCACCTGCAAGGAACCTGGGGATGAGGGGAGGGTGGGGACATCTTCCACTACTGCTCCCCCCCTCCACCAGACATTTTCTCTCAGGTTGAAGTAGGGCCAACTGAACTTCTCAGGCTACAAATGGGGAGAGAAGAGCACAGTGCAGCCTGCAGGGTGCGCTGTTGCGCTGGGGGAGGGGGCAGTCCAGACAGCCTGCTTTGGAGTGGAAGAAAGGGCCATTTGTGAAATAATACCATGAAGATAAGATTCAGAAAAAAAAATTTTAAACCCCCACCCAAGAATATGTTTTTCATTGATTCTACATGGAGAGGGAGAGAAAGAGAAACACTGATCTGAGAGAGAAATATTGGTCGGTGCCTCATACACGCAACCCGACTGGATGTATCGAACCTGCAACCTGAGTATGTGCCCTGACCAGGTATTGAACCCATGACCCTTGGATGCATGGGATGATGCTCTAACAGAACACTGGCCAGGGCAAGCTTCAGGATTTTTTCCAAACTCCAGTTCAGAGAGTTGGTTCCTTCTCCTTCCACATGTTCCCTTAAGGAATGGTGCTCCATAGGAAAAGGTAGCAGAAATCTATAGAAAAATGGCCCTGACTTGGCACTTAATAGAAGTGGAAAACCTTAGAGGGGGACAGAGAAGAGCAATTTACTTACCAAACCCATCAATTTTTTCTACAGAGATGAGGGAAGCCCAGCACAGGGAAAGGAGGTAGGAAAAACCTGGCACCTTAAAGGCCAGATGAGGAAAGAATAATAACTAGAATTTATTGACCACCTCCCGTGTGTCAGGAGCTGTTGCTGGGTGCTCTACTCGAATATTTCAAACTGT
Organism: Myotis davidii; assembly: GCF_000327345.1. Lineage (NCBI taxonomy): Eukaryota > Metazoa > Chordata > Mammalia > Chiroptera > Vespertilionidae > Myotis > Myotis davidii. The sequence continues at coordinate 2,279,998 of NW_006285483.1, forward strand.
TTTTATACCCTAGCGAGATAGGTACTATTATTGTCCACATTTTACAACTGAGGCCCAATGAGGAGAATTCCCTTACCCAACGTCATACAGAAGGTGCCTAGAGTCTGACTTCCAAGCCAGGTTTCCTTAAAAGCAGGCTGCAGGGTGAGACAGCCAGGTGGCAGCTGGCTGGATGGGCTTACCGTCTTTGACCATCCTCCAGCTGTTGAAGAAGAGGGTGTGCAAGGGGAGCTCTGGTTCTGGCCCCCATGGCTGATAGTTCTCATCCAGGCGGGACACAGTGGAGGGAACCTCCAAGTGGCCGAAGCGGAAAGCAAAGGTGAAGACATTGGAAATTCGTGGGTCCACAGATTTATTGTAGCCTCTGTAAGGAGGGATCCACTTCTCCATCTCCACACCTAGCACAATGGGGAGGTAGTCCCTAAAGGTGATGATCTGGAAGGAGCAACAAGTCATGAGGAAAGGGTGTGAGAAACGCTGCACCATGGAGAGATCAGTTTCTGAAAACAATGAACTAACATAAATTAAGAATTTTTTCAAAAAATAGAAAATCTTGCCACCACATGACACAATAATTATATTAATGTTTAGCCTTTCTAATATTTGTCGATACAATATACATTTTACATAGTTGTAATCCTAGAGAATGCAAACTTTTGCATTTGGCTTTTTCACTTCACATTTATCACATTTCTACCTAACTCACGATGATATAACTACATGTGTATAATATTCTATTGCACTCACGGGTCCTTCACGCTTTTACTCTTAGGTTGTTTCCAATTTGTTCAGCAGCACAGACTTTGTGGAGGGCATCCTTGGAGCAGGCGGCCTGCTCCTCGGGCTATGGGGAGCAGCAGGAGACAGAATCCTGCTTTAGGCCACAGTGGACTGGCCCAGTTTGATGCCACTTGATCTGAAGGGACAGGGGCGGGCGGGGGTTGAGGTGGGGGCTGGACATATGGGTTTTCATTTTCTACCATGTGCAGAAAAGCAGAGAAAACCCGTCTGCAGAGAGAGTGGGGAACAAAGAAGTGGAGAGAGGAGCAGAGAGGAGAGAGGGACAGAGTGAGAGTAGCTGCTTTCATTCCAGATGGGTTCCCGTCTCCGGCTCTAACCCTAACTGAGGCCCAACTATACTCCCTTTCCTGGAGTTCCAGGAGAAACCCTTATCAGCTCCCACTTGACACATGTATAGGATTGAACCAGTCCTGAACATTGCACTAGCCTGAGTGGGTTTCTTTTTCTTGTTGTCCAAAAAGCCTTGTCAGCCCTCCTCACAAATCCTCTCTCAGCTCCAGGTGATAGCAACTTAATCTAAGGAGAAAGCAACAAAGGAAGAGATCTAAGTACAGCCCCTGCCCTTTAGAAACAGAATGTGAGCCACATGGCTAATTTACAATTCTCTAGTGGCCCTCCTAAACAAGTCGAAAGAAAGAGCTGGAATTCATTTTAATTAAGATTTTATTTTACCGGAATTGTGCACCCCTGAAATTCACATGTTGAAGCTCTGACCCCTACTGTGTTTGGAGATTGGGCCTGTAAAGAGGTAACTAAGGTTAAATGAGGTCATAAGGGTGGGGCCCTAAACCAAGAGGACCAGCATCCTAAGAAGAGGGAGAGACACCAGGTTGGTGCATGCTCAGAGGAAAGACCATGTGAGGGCACAGAGGAAACGCAGCCTTCTTGCAAGTTTGATTTTCCAGCTTCCAGAGCTGTGAGAAAATAAATCCCTGGAAGCCTGCATAAACGAATACAAGCCTAAACTCAGATAATGTTTAGGTAGATAGTTTTTATTCTTTGGATAATTTCCTACAAATATCTTCAGCAG
>NW_006285483.1:2281955-2283606 GCF_000327345.1 Myotis davidii
CAGCAGGAGGAACCTCAAGGAAATTATACTACATGTAAAAAGCCAGTCTCAAAAGGATTCATACTGCATGATTTCATTCATGTAACATTCATGAAATAACATAACCGTAGAGATGGAGAACAGATTAGTGGTTGCCAAGGGTTGGGGGTATGGCAAGGGGAGGGTGGATGTGACTATTAAGGGTATCATAAGGGAGTTTTGTGGTGATGGTCGAGTTAAGCATCTTTATTGTGGTGGTGGTTACATGAACCAACATATGTGATAAAATTGCATGGAGCTACACACACCCACACATACATACATGCATGCTGTATTTATAACTGGTAAGGTCTGAATAAATGCTATGATTTGTATCATGTTAACTCCTTGCTTTTGATATCGTACCATAGTTATACATAATCTTGGCATTGGAGGAGGCTGGATGCATGTACTTTTTTTTTTTACAACTTCTTGAGAATCAACAATTATTTCAAAATTTTTATTTTGAAAATACATGATTAATAGCAACATATCAAGCTTTCTGAGTCTTTGCTAGTTAGTCAATCAGCCAGTCAACAAGAACAATTGACTATGCCTATGACAAGTGGCTTAGGTGCAGAGTATTGAAAAAAAAAGATAATCTAAATAAAGAACCGAAATAACTGCTATGTACCAATTCCAGGAGCAATGGAACCTACAGTCCCCTGTAGGCACCAGCCCGGAGGCATGCTGAGTGACCAACATATGAATGACTGTTGAATACTCTAGATCCGGAGATTCATTTGGGGGAAGAGAAGTTGAAGAAACAAAAGGGAGGACTTCGAAGACCGAGACAATTGGCAAGAAGCAGCGGAGGAGAAGATGGGGAAATGGAGGTGTGACAAGCAGAGGAGGTAGCCTGAGTGTGGCAGTGAGCAGAGGGAAGCGCCAGGAGGGCCTGTGAGGAAGGTGCTGGGACTCTGTACCTGCATGAAGGCCCCCAGGATTTTCCGGGCTTCCTGGTAGAGCTTCTCTCCATCCCACTGAGGATTGAGCCTCTTCAGCTCCCGGGCCAGCCGGTTGTGCTCTCGGAGAAAGAGGGTGTGGGACGCGGCCAGCAGGATATGCTCCGAGGCTCGGGAATCCCCTGAAAGCCCAGAAGGCAGGAAGGTGGGTTCCCCCTGAGCAGCCCCAGAACCCAGTGACCTGCACAAAAACATAAATGGTGGTGCCCCCGGGGACCCTCTCCTAAGCCCCTGCTTGCAGTTAACTTAAGGGAAGTCGGGTGGAGAGAGGGCAGGGTGGGGATCCATAGGGTTGAATCTGGGCTACACACACACACACACACACACACACACATTCTTTAGGTGTGGCTAAAAGCGGGGGGTGGAGGGGGGTCTTTTACTGTGTGAAGCAACTTTGAAGGTTTTAGGAATGCAGGTTTGAGGGCAGGAGCCTGAGAGGAGGCTCAACTCCTCTGTGTGGTAGAGGAAGAAGAATGGGGGATGGGGGCTACCAAGAGGGAGAGAGGGAAAATTAAATTATTAATTTAATTATACTTTCAATTGAAGTCTGTTATTTTAATTAAAATGTTAAATGTCTGCAAACACCGAGGTAGATTTAGGTTTATTATGCATTTGCTCTTATGCAACTTCTGTTGCAGATGCTACATACACAACTGTAAAAAGTCAGG
>NW_006285483.1:2285048-2287579 GCF_000327345.1 Myotis davidii
CTGCTCCGTGTGTCCTCTGATCGTCAGGAAAGTCTGTTGAATTCACAAATGCTTGGTCTTAGTGGGTGTTTTCGTGGAAAACAGGAGGGGGCTCAGTTTTGTGTCTGGATTGATAAGAGATACGTGTGAACCCAGAATCTAAGAGATCTACGAAGAAATCTCTGCCATGCCAGGGCGGGCAGGGGGTTTGTCCTGGGAGAGTGAGGTTTTGGCAAAGGGAAGGCCTCCAGAAGCCAAAGACAGAGAGGACCAGGAGGGCATGAGTCTCTGAATGAACAGAATTGGGGGGGCTTTGGTGTGCACAGGCTATCTGGAGTGTGGGCTTTGTGCCAAGCTTATAAAACCGTAAAAATATACATTCCTCTTAATCTAGAACTTCCTCCTCTAGGAAGTTATTTAATAAAATTATTCAAATGAGCACAAAAATTCATAAACAAGGATGTTCATTACCTAAAAACAACAAAAATCACAGAAAAACCAGAAATGTGTCTCCAAGTAAGGTTGATAAAATAAATTATGGTGATATGCCATGGAATACCAGGCAGCCATTAAAAATCATGTTGTAGAAGAATATTTAAGATGAAATATTAAGTGCAGACACCAGGTTATAGAGCATTACCGTATGACACTGGTTATGTAAAATGATGTAAAACTATAGCTATAATAGAAAAAAAACAGAAAGATAGGCATTTAAATGTTAACAATGGTTTTCTGTGGGTGGTGGAATTTTGTTGATTTTCTAATTTTCTTTGTGCTTATCTGGACTCCCTTAAATTTTTTTTTACAGTGAACACATGTTCTTAGATTTTGTATTCATCTGGGCCCGTCTGCCAGGCTTGTGTGCATTTTTCCAGAAGATGATGAGAGGAAGCCATGGAAAAGCTGCCTGGAGTCCGCGTGAGGTTTCTCTGGCCTCTCTCTGCTCTCCCTCCCCTTGTCCTGGGGCCCCGCTCGCTCATTCCATCCTAGACTCACCCGTCAGGAAGCAGGGCACGCGGGCAGTGGTGTTGATGAACTCACAGGGGCTTGGCTTCTTTTGGTCAAAGGGCAAGTAGGCCAGCCCGTGGTCCCAGGCCTCCTGGTTGACGGCCATGAGGCCCAGGGGGCTGCTGAGGTTGCGGAGGCGGCTGGCCAGGCTGGGCTCGGGGCCGTACACTAAGCTGGCGTCCAGGAAGGAGGTCAGAGCGTTGATCTGCTCTCGGGCCAGGGTCTGGTAAGGCGGAGTGGGGCAGACAAACCCCGCTCTGAAGAAAGGCATGCACTTCCCTTGAGTCATCACCTTGGGGTCATCGTGCGGGAGCTGCGGAGAGATTGCGGGTGGGAGGCTGGGCAGAGGTGGTACAGCCGGCTCAGGCCACCTCTCCCCTGGGCAGACCTGGATGAAGCTGGCAAAGTTGCTGATGGTACCGGAGTATCATACACTGACTCTAGACACTCCTGCTGATGCTCACACATCCTGGGCCCACAGCCCTGAAGCTCGTTACATCCTGCTGTGTGACAGGGCTGAGGGGAATCCTTCAACCTTTCAGAGACAGGGCTTCACATTTTTTGGTGGAGAGAGTCCTGAGATCCCGGACAGGGAAGCAGGGCATGAGATAGGCACGGGTTTGTTAATCAGTGCTACCCACAGCAGCTACCATGTATGTATTTTGTAACTACCATGTGTGCGGCATTTTGCATACTTTCTACTTTGGGTCTTCATAGAACCCCGTAAGGTAGCTAATTCAGGCCCATTTACAGGTGAGAAAACTGAGGCTCAGAGCGGTTAAGTACCTCGCCCCAAAACGTACAGACTTGAAGAGAAACACGTGAGCTTCCGATCCAGATGGGCCTCACTCCACAGCTCAAGTTCTTTACACCATGCCACCTAGCCTTGATCTGTTTGTTGTTTGAGTGAAAAGAATCACCCCCTAACCCTAAAATCCATGAATAAGAAGAAAAGGGGCACCGTTGCAAGTCCCTCTCCCTTCCTGCTGGAAAGCCCCACAATTTCTGATCCCTCCATCAAGTTTTAGCTTTTGGGGGGAGTAGCCTTCCTGGACCTCAAGATGACGTATCACAGCAGAGTTCCACACACTTTACTGTGCGTAAAAGGAATCTCCTGGGGATCCTGGTGAATTGCAGGTTCTGTTCCCCAATGCCTGGGGTGCGGCTTGAGATTTTACCTTCTCCCATGTCCCTGTGTGGTGCTAATGCTGCCGGTTGGGGACGGAGACAGCCCTCCCCAGAGCTCCCTGATTGTATCATTAGAGGCTACTTGTCTGTTTCCCACAGGGGCCCTTTTTCCTTGAGGGAAGGGACAGTGTCTTATGCGCCCTTGAATCTCCAGCACATAGTGCACTGCCTGGCACGAAGTAAATGATTAATGTCTATCTACTGAATAAATGGATGAGCGAATGAATGGACCTGTGAGAACCGGGAAGCGGTCAAATCAGCATTCAAGTATGCAAATTCAAAATCTACTTAGAGAGCCTGGCTGATGGGCCGGAAATGACGGGCCAATCAGGAAGGCAAGGGCTTGTCAGGGACAA
>NW_006285483.1:2287607-2289223 GCF_000327345.1 Myotis davidii
TTGGAGTACTCGCTGCTCCCCAGCTCAGTGTCGGGGGCAAAATCCAGGTCGTGGTCCACAATTTGACCCCACTGCATGAAGAGCAGGGACGTGTTTTGGTCCAGAACATCCTCCTCATTCAGGTAGCTGGCAATCTGGTTGGATACCTCACGGGCCTGCAGGAGGGCAAGGGAGGGAAGGGAGGATTGGAGGAAAAAGTGCTTTGAGGTTCCAGATTGAGCTGCAGTTTTTTGCGTTCCTACGACTAAATAAGGAGCACTTATTTAATCCTCGTGGCAAGCTTGTGAGGTATGTGGCATTCCCCCCATTTTGTAGATGAAACTGGGTCCTTGAGAGGTGAGGTCAATTCTCCAAGGTCAGCCACAAAGGGACAGGGATGGGATTAAACACAGGCCTGTGTGACTCGAGGGCTTGCAAGGCTAGTGCCCTTTCCACTGGGGAGAGGGAAAACAAAGGCGGCTGCCTCTGAAGTGCCAGGTGTCGGGGAGGGGCTCAGGGGAAGGGCTGCCAACTCCGATGAGGCCAAGGGAGAGGACCTCCAGGCAAACAACAGCTGATGCACCCCGGGGGCCGGGGCAGCGAAAGCATAAGCAGGATGGGGTAGGGAGGCCATCTGCCTAGGAGGCCCCAGGGTATCTGGCCCGTGGGCAACCGGGATGGGACAGCCACGTGGCTAGGCTCCGGGCTCTGCGCTCTGCTGCCCTCTCGTGGCAGCAGAGGAACATCGCCAGGCAGCCAGTCCTAAGGTCCATCTCTCCCGCTGCGGCCCCACCGCGCACCCGCGTCCTCCCACCTATTTCTTCTTCCTTGTTTTATGGGTGGGGTGCGCATCTGCTCCCCTCTGACTCCCACCCTCACCCTCCTGCTGGGGCCTCACCAGCGGGATCCGGAAGCCGTTCCGGGTCTTCCCCGGCGTCCACCCGAAGGGCAGGGAGAGCCCGTCCTCGTACTCCGCCGGCAGCCAGCGCGCCAGCGCCCTGTTGGCAGCGCCCAGCGCGGGGTTCCTCCTAAAACCGAAGGACCCGCCCTCAGCCGCGGCCGCTCCACTCCGGGGTTTGCTTCTCGCAAACCCCTCGGGGATCCCATGAGGAAGGACCGGGAGCCTCCGCCGAGGGAAAGGGGGTGCGGAGGAGGCGCCTCTCAAACGGGAGGGTTTCTGAACTACCCCCACCACCTGCAGGCGCGGGGCTCCTATGCCCTGGGGAAGGGTGCTGCCTCCAGTGGGATCAGGTGGTCTCTTTAGAAGATGGGAGTTAGGAGATGGTTCCAACAGAACAGATTCCAGTGGTGCCCCAAGTTTAGGAGGGTAAGGCAGTGGCTGGGCTTGGAATGCCCAAGGGGCAAAGCCCCTGGCTGGGCTGGGCTGGGCTGGGCAGGTGGGCTGGGTAAGGCAGATGGGCAGGGTGAGGCAGGTGGGCTGGGTGAGGCAGGTGGGCAGGGTGAGGCAGGTGGGCTGGGTAAGGCAGGTGGGCAGGGTGAGGCAGGTGGGCTGGGTTGGGTAGGTGGGCTGGGTGAGGCAGATGGGCAGGGTGAGGCAGGTGGGCTGGGTGAGGCAGGTGGGCTGGGTGAGGCAGATGGGCAGGGTGAGGCAGGTGGGCTGGGTGAGGCAGGTGGGC
>NW_006285483.1:2289334-2320408 GCF_000327345.1 Myotis davidii
GGGCAGGGTAAGGCAGGTGGGCAGGGTAAGGCAGGTGTGCTGGCTCTGGCGGTAGGAGGGCATGTCCCCCGTAGCTCCCAAGCCCACTCACTGGTTATTGCAGTCTCCTGTAAGGGTGCGGTAGGAGCTGTTGTCGCATATCACTTCAGGGACAGGGGCCCCACAGCCCACCTCCCAGGAGAGTGCAGTCAAGTCCAGGCTGGGGTCTGAAAGAGAAGGGACGCCCAAGGGGCTGAGTTCTTCCTCCGCTCAGGAGCACTGGGGGAGGCAGGAAAGGGAAACCAGGGGTGAATGTACACTTTTTGGAATACATTCTATGTTCTAAGCCAGCATTCCCGAGGTGGTCTCTCATCTAATCCTGAGCATTCATTAAGGTAAGGATTTGAATTCCCATTTTACAGAGAAGAAACTGAGATCACAGTGCTCAGAGACTTGCCTCCGGCCACACAGACAGTAACTGTGCAAGTCCCCAGAACTGTTAGTAATTCTTCGCAAGGTCATTTGAATCGAAGATCTTTCTTTTAGAATAGAAATACCCCAGAGAGGTTAAGCACAAGTTAGTTTGATAAGACTGCTTTTTTTCTAAAGCAGCGGTTCTCAAGCTGTGGGTCGCGACCCCTTTGGCGGTCGAACGACCCTTTCATAGGGGTCGCCTAAGACCATCCTGCATAGCAGATATTTACATGACGATTCATAACAGTAGCAACATGACAGTGATGAAGTAGCAACGAAAATAATTTTATGGTTGGGTCACAACATGAGGAACTGTATTTAAAGGGCCAGAAGGTTGAGAACTACTGTAATAAAGCTCCTCTGACATCTACAGTAGTGAGCAAGCAGGAATTTAGATCGGAAAGACGTTGGGGAGGAACAGGTCATTTTTGAGTGAGGCGCACTGTGGTCTTGGGAGCAGTAACAGTGGGTGGGAGGGTAGGCATCAGCCTCCATGTGGGCACAGCATGGAGAGAGATCCAACCTCCTCGTGCAGCCTGTGGTCCGTCCCAGCGACTACAGTGAAAGACAGGAGAGGGAATCTGGCCCCAGGGGCTTCTTCTCGGGGACCCGCTGTGACAGTTTGCAGAGACCGGGTTCAACCCCCAACCCCTTTGAGTCTCAGTGTCCAAAGGGCTCCCTATTTCTCCTCACCTTGTCCCGGTTTCCTTCTGTGGGAACTTGGGGATTTGCCCACGTCCTAGGCCGTGTGTCTTTCCTCACTGGATGTCAGAACCTAACCCCTTCCCCCATGACTCTCCATGAGCTGTGACACTGGGTAGCGGGTGGGGGCGGAGGAACTCAGGATCGACCCATCAGCTCATTGTTCCAGCTCCACGTTACCCAGAGCAAGTTGGAAATCTCATCTCCTGTAAATGCCCCAGACACAGGTGGCTTAAATGTCCCCTTCACAGGCGGAAAGTGGTGACACTGTGGTTTGGAACAGGGAGCCCGTGTTCACTGACGTGAGTACGTCCTCAGGATAGAGGCCTCACAGATGGAATACCGAGAGCACGCATGTCCCCTCATTTGGAGTTGACAGTGAGGCCTCCTGGGCTCTGAGTTCCTTTCTCTGCCCAAAAAGAGCATTGGCCTCACTGCCCTCTGAGCCCCTCCTTGCTCTGCAATTCTGAGAAGGGAGAGACAGGCGCGCTTCTCTGAGGGATGGCTCTTCAGAGGGAACGCAACTTTTGGTGCCTTCTGCTCTCTCCTGAGAGGAGACCACCCCTTCCTGCCCTTGGCAGGCCAGTGGGCTTTCTGTACCTGTGACATTGGTGGAGGCCGCTTTCTGCCTCAGTCTCTTTAAGGACTCCTCCCACACCTGCCCGTTGCGGATGGCTGTGCGCGCCCGGCCCTTGGCATGCTTGAGGTACTCTGAGAGCTGTCGGGTGGTGGCTGCCTTATTGCTCATGGACGTCTTCAGCCTACAGTGAAGAGCAAGGCGGGGGAGTCGTGACCGGGCCCCCTGGGCCCTGGCCTGGAGAAGGGGTGTGAGGTGGTGTGTGTATGGGGAGGCCACGGAGGGAGTGCTTTCAGGATCTTTGCTCCGCTCTTCTGATGCCTCTGGAAAAGCTATTCTGGGAGGAGGAAGCTGCCGTGTGCCTTTAAGCTTTGTCAGGTCTGGCTCCGAGAGAGGAAAGGCAGATGGACTGAGTGCTTCTGGGTTAGAACCAGAGGGTCGCGGCTGTGCTGACTGTGGCAGAATCGATTGGGGAACCTTAAAAACACGGTAGTCCCAGGACATACAGATTCTGACGGAGGACCCCAGACATGGCCCTAGCATCTCACGGAGCCTTGTGGGCGGAGAATTCTAGAAATGGCATGCCCATGAGAGCATTCTTAATCACCTGCGGCCTAGAGTTGGTGTGGAGTTTGTTTAGATGGGGGCCTAGCACCCAGCCTCTTGCTGGCCATTTCCTGGGACAGATGTTAAGCCTTTTTATTCCTTAATTTCCCATGTGTAAAAGGAGAAGCCCAAACCCTTGTGCTAAGAAGCTTGTGATGGTGCAGAGATGACCAAGGCAAGGTGGTGTCCGAAAAGTCCCTCCATGAGGACACTCTCCCCTTCCCTGTGCCTCCGTCTCCTCATGCATGAGCTGAAGGGGTTCTCTGAGGTCATCTGCAATATTGGAAGAGGCTCGAATTCACACAGAAGACAACGCTGCTTTAGGGGTACAATTCACTGGCTGAACACCTGGCCTGTCACTATTAACTCTATTTCCAGTGTGAGGGGACATGGGGTCTCACCTGAGGGGTTATGTGGGCATGTGGGGCAAGCATAGGGACTGTGATAACCAGGCTCTAATCACCAGGCCTATCCCCTTCCAGCCTGCCCCAACCTTCATAAGAAGGAACCCTAACCTCTTTCCTGCCCCAGGACCTTTGCCTGTGCTGTTCCAGTCTCTGGAATGCCATCCCTCTGCCTCTCCACAGGGCTAGCTCCTTCTCATCCTCCATCGGGCTTCCCTGACTCCTATACCTGCAGTAGCAACCAACCATTGCTGTGTTGATGCCTTCATTCCATTGCCAGTCGTGATCACTGGATTGTCGATGTGCTTGTGTAACAGGCTGTTTAAATGTGATTCTTTACATCTCCATGAGGCCCCAAGTCCAAGAGCTAATGAATGAGGACAAGTTCTAAACAGGCTGGTCATCCTATGCATGACTTGCATGGGAGGCGATGAATACTGACTTTATGGCTTTTATTCAATCCCCAGCTTGGGGCGATAAGAGGATTGACATTAAGGAGGGAGAGAGAATTTTCATTTGGAGACAGTTGCTGAAATACTAGGCGTTTCCCTCCCCTGCCACCATGGAAACCTTCCTCTTTGTGTCTCAAATACCTGGTCCGGGAATCCAAGAAGGCCTTGTTGACTTGGACCTTGACCTGACTCACAACATAAGACATGGTAGCAGTCTTGGTGGCCTGTTCTTGGAGGGGAAGAAACAAGCAGAAGGTATCAGATGCGACTCCTGGGAGATGCCCTCTGCTTCTGTCCCTCTTTCTCATCCCCCCCCCCCCCCCCCGACACACACAGTCCCTCAAATCTGAGCAAGCAGAAAATCAAGATTAGGAAACTTTCTGGTACCAATAATTAACCAATCAGATGCAACCTTATGTGATGTGACCAATAAGATGCAACTCTATTATATGACCTATGTATTTATGGTTCAAGACAGGGCATTCACCCCTGACGGCTATTGTTGTGCTGACCGACCGTTGTCATTTTTTTAATTTGACAATCTAAGGGAAAAGAGGTCAGTTCCCTAAATATACAGTATTGCATGTGTTAAAAATTCTTGCGGCACACCGACTGAAAATTACTGCTCTGGAGTCTTCAGAGGAGCATCCTGCTGGCACCTTGATTTTTGGATTTCTAACTTCCCAAACTGTAGGAAAATAGCTTGTTGTTATCTTAAGCCAGCCAGTTTGTGGTCCTTTGCTGTAGTAGCCCCAGGAAGACAATACAGGGAGACACTTACCACCTGTGGCAGATGCTGCAGCGTGGAGCAAGGCCAGGGAAGCTAGGAGGCCTGGGACACAGAGAAGGGTCCGCATCGCTGAAACAAGATGCAGATCATGGTGTGAGCCTTGTCAAGCCCCCAGAAAGGGGGTGGTAAAGCAGAGAAGCCCCAGGGACAGCAGACACCCTCACATTGGAACAGAGAAGGGGGAGCTATCGTAACAGCATCTACCATATGTGCAGGCCCATGCCAGGCGCTGGGAGGGAAATGAGGCAGTGGGAGGGAAAGAACTCAGCTTTGGTGTCTGGAGATCCTGAGTTGTAGTTCTGCATTTGCTTTTAGTAGCTCTATGACACTGGGCAGGTTACTTCATTTAATATCTCTGGGCCCCTGGCCTGCCAAGTGAGGAGGATTGGACCAAGAGATCCAGGACTTTTTATTGTGTCCTGACAGCCAGTGACTGAGATCCTGTACCCGTCTTGCCACCTACCTGTCTCAAAGAGAAATGCTGTTACCAGACCTGGAACATGTCTGTGGGTTCCTTCCCTCTTTCCCCTCAGGATGTATTGCTCTTGCAAGCCATCCTCTGGCACAGCACCGGGAAGTGTGCCCTAGAAGCAGACACTCAGCAATTCCCTTCCGAACTGGCAGGGGCTTCACTTCCCTCAAAAAGCCAATTTGATGGGAACACAGGAATGAAAGTTGTGGCAAAGCTCGGACTCCTCTGAGCCCATAGCTGTGTCCCAGGCAGCCTGGAGAGATTCCAGCTCCTTTCATTATGGGCTTTAACTTGGAACCTGAATCATCAGGCTAAAACTTGTACAGCTTTGTTTGCTGATGGGGGCTTAGGGGCTTAGAGTGTTGGTTAGATTTGGTGGAATAGACCTTAAACATCTTTTGAGGAGATTCTAGCTCCAACCTAGGGAGATGTCCATATGTGGATGGAATGATCATGTGTTTAGACTATGTTCTTGGCAGGCCCTCTGCTTGCACAAGAGGGCGTAATTCTCCCCTCAGTGTGTGTTCACTGGTGAACCCAGAAACACGTCAAGGAGAACATTCTCAGGTTGGCTGTCCCCTCCACACCTGCTCGGAGCTCCCGAAGAGGAATTATAGTTCAGGAGCTTTGCCTGAGAGACCAGCAGGCAGCCTTCCAGACACTCTCTATAATAGCCCCTTGGACTAGGCCAGCCCAGAAAAGAAGAACTAACTGGTCATTTCAGCCTCTCTCTCACCCCCTCAATCTTTCCTTATGCCATTTTATGGTCCCCTAATAATTTTTGCCTTGTTATAAGCTAACTCTAGAAAAAAAAAGGCAAGGTAAGAACAAATAACTCTGGCTAAGATTCTCTCTGGCAATTTGTTTTTTTTTTTTTTTTTCTGAGAGGAGTTCTCAAAGGACTTGATCCCTTGATGGGTCCCTGTCCTTATACCTATATGGACCCAAGTAGAACCAGAGTCTTCTTTGTGACTCAAGGAGACCATTGAGCCAGCAGAAACCTACCTTTTCAGCCAAAGAGAATGGTTTTGGAGTAAAAGGTATCATCTATACTAATAAAAGGATAATATGCTAATTGGGCCAGATGTCCTTCCAGACTCATTCCGATGTCCTTCTGGACAAAGCCAGGGCCAGAGGGAAGCAGCCCAGGTCCTGGCTGCCAGAGGGAAGCCAGTACCAGCAGCTGGGGGAAGGAAGGCCTACTCTTGAACAAATTTTCATGCATCAGGCCTCTAGTTTATATGTAAATATATATATAAGAGCCTAAGCAATTACTCAACCCCTCGACTGGTAGCTATGACACTCACTGACCACCAGGGGGCAAATGCTCAATGCAGGAGCTGCCCCCATCATGGTCAGTGCCCTCCCACAATGGGAGCGCCCCTCAGCTGACCAACAGGTGCTAGTGTCAGGGCTCACGGCTGGCCACCACAGCCTGGAGACCACAGCAGAGCAGCAGCAAGCCTGCTGAGTGGAGGTGGCAGGCACAGCAAGGCCGGGGTGAGCAGAAGCAGCAGGCAGGAGTGCCAGGCAGCGTTGGACTGCCGGTTTCAGCTCACATATCACTGTTTTCATGTCTGTTTCTCCTATCAGGCCATGAGCTCCTCAAGAGATATGTCTTATTTATTTGTTTCTTCATCAGCCAAGCCTAGTGTCAGTACTTAATAGGTGTTGGGTCCATGCTGAACGAAAGAAATTCCTAGAGCAGAAAAGTTCAGCATCTGGATGGTGCAGTGGAAGAGGGTGGTGACTGTCCCTTAGCAGGCTTCTCACACCTTGATGAGCCTATTAATCACCTGGGGATCATGTTAAATGCAGATTCTGACTCGGGGTCATAGAGGGGACCAAGAGTTTGTACTTCTAACAAGCTCCCAGGTGGTGCCGTTGCTGCTGGCCTACAGACCACACTCTGAAAACTAAGGCCTTCCAGAGTCCGGCTCTCACACTTGCTGAGAGATTACCAAGGAGGCTGCAGGAAGACCTGAGAGAGGAAGGAGTCAGTGGGATCCTTTTTCATGAATTGTGAGAGCTCTGTTGAGGGAGGTAGATGAGTCAGTAGGAAAACCAATGAACACCCCAAACACCCCCAAGAACGCTCTATTTGATCTTTTGAGCAGCTGCAGGATCAGAAGGAGAATGGAGTGGAGATAGCTCTTATCAAGCCGACTATAGCAGAAACAACCCTTTATCTCAGCCACCTAAGCTCATAAAAAGCAATGTGACTCAACCGCTTTTTCCTCCCCCAAATTAAACCTAATATTGCTGCAATTCATACACTTGGTTAAGAGCCAGCTGTGCAGAGGTCATTGAAGATACCTATGTCTAGACATTCAAGGCTAACCAGATGTTCAGATCTGCTGTAGACATGAGATGCTGGAAACAAGATGAAGATCTGACAGCCTTGGCTTAGGAAACCCTTTGAAACACTGCAAATTTTTCATATGATATCACACCAGTCTCAAAAATACCACATAGAGCAGCGGTTCTCAACCTGTGGGTCGCGACCCCTTTGGCTGTCGAACGACCCTTTCACAGGGGTCGCCTAAGACCATCCTGCATATCAGATATTTACATTACAATTCATAACAGTAGCAACATTGCAGTTATGAAGTAGCAACGAAAATAATTTTATGGTTGGCTCACAACATGAGGAACTGTATTTAAAGGGGCAGAAGGTTGAGAACCACTGACATAGAGCATATTCTGTTATTATTTTCCCCCCAAGTCTCTGTGTGCCCTGAACACCTGTCCTCCTTGCCCCTCACTGGACATAATCACATTCTCCCATACATCAAACAGGGATGACCTACCATAGTGGCTGCCAAATCTGGGACCAGAAAATGCCCAACAAGTCCAAATCCCGTACCAAGCTTTCTGAGAAGCCTTTAGGAAATGTCATCGTCAACTTTGCAGAAACCAGGAAAAATTAAAGTTAGTGATTCTTACCTGCCAAATGCCTTGGTCTCCTGTAGAAGCCAGGGGCGTTGCTCTGCTTAGAGGAGCTGGACTTTTATAACTGCTACCAAGAACTTATTTCTGGGAAAGGCCCAGAAGGAAAGATTTGGAGGGGCTGATGTGGCTTGGAGGAGAGGCTCAGGTACAGCAGGAAACACCCGGTGACTCCAGGCAGATGCAGGAGGAAACTGACGAATAGCAGGGATTGGCTGATGCAATATCACCGGCTCTGGGTAAAGAAGATCTTCTTCTCTCCACTTTCCAGGTTAAACACGTGGCCCTGATGCAGTCACAGAAGGCAAAACTCCAAACTTCGAGCAGGCTGTCCCTCGTAAGCCCCTAATGAGACCTCAATCACCCTTAAAACTGGAAACAAATAAATGGCTCTCTCCCCATTCATTTATTCCCTGCCATTGATCCCTTCCTCGCCTTTCACCCAATCCATTGTGGAGGCCAATAGAGTCATCTTTTGGTTTGAAAGTGATTAGAAAATGTTGGACTTCTTCCTTGGGGGTTTAAAGTTTCAAAATACTGCTGCTTTCTGGCCACAAGAGAGGTGAGAAGAGGCCTGGACTTGACGTCAGGGCAGTGGTTAAGTCTCTGCCTCTGTCACTGCATGGCTCTGGCCAAGACACTTCACCTTCTGATGCCTCATATTCTCTAGCTGCAAAACTGATGGTTGGTTTAGAGTCAGACGATTTTGATGATTCTATGACTTCATGCCTGCCATAGGGTGGCCCATTAAAAAAAACACCAATATCTGGGAGCTTATTGATTTAAAGCACAAGTATAATGTTATATACTGTCTCTACCTCAATGACTTTGAAATGCCAAGTTCATTAGATCCATAGGAAGGAAACAGCAAGGATCCAAGAAAACAAAATTCCATGAAAGTTAATTTTACAAGCAGACAATTTAAGACATAAGCCTCTTTATAAAATTACACGTTAGGTTGAAAATCTCTGGAGTACTGTCAGGAATTCATCAACCCAAAACCAAATCCTTGTGTTTACCTTCCAAAAAGTGGTATCCCCTTTCTCCAGCTGATGGATTGTAGGTAAAAGCTGCTCTCTTGTGATGAATCCAGACAGATTAGCTGGCCATTTCCGAAAGAGGCAGCTGGCCCAGAAAGGTGAGTGAGGGAATTCAGGATTGTCTTGTTTTCTTTGAAAGACATTTCCACTCCTCAGTCAAGCATTGTTTTTCTTTTACCATTCCCTACATTTTGGAGCAAGCTTCTCAAGGCTCTCCCTTCCAGGTGAATGAAGCTGTGTCTTGATATGGATCTTGAGCTAGTTGGTTCTGAATGATTTCAAGAGCGAACTTCATTCCGGAAGATCCTATGGGATAATATGGCTTTCTTATGTGCAACGAACAGTGAGATACTGGAGTCAGGGTAACAGCCAGAGGCAGGTCTAACTGTCTCTTGGTCTCAATCATGTGATAAGATATAGTATGTCCTAGATTTATCCTTTTTTGTAATGGGCAGGGATGTGCCAGCGCCAGATCAGTATAGTTTTTCCTTTGTTTTGAGCATAAAACATACCTGGAAGCAGTCACAGTGGATATGTAATTGTCCTGTGGATAATTTGTATTTTCAGAGCTTTGCTGACATGTGTTGACATGTGTTCATGGACTTATCTCAATCTAGTTAGATGTCTCCCCATTAGGAAATGGCAAATTAGCCTGAGAAGTGGAGACTGGAAGACAGAAAGTCCAGTAAACAACTAAAACAGCCAATAGCTTCTCAACTATCAGCACAGAGATTTCAAGAAATGTTAGTAACAGCAGCAGCAGCAGCAGCAGGAAGTATCCAATGAAAATATAGTCTATCCCTGGCACATGGCAACACACACACACACACACACACACACACACACACGCACATTCATCTTCTAGGAATTCACAGTTTATAAATGAAGCTTACCTTGGACATGGTTGGTTTTCTTCTATGCCCTTCCAGAAGTAGAATTCTGCATCCTGCACATACAACCTTTGGCTGATCAATGGGACTCTCATGGTCAGTGACAAAGTGATCACTTTGTTCATATGAGGTGATTGTAGCTCTCACACTGGGCCACAGCCTGTCAACCATCCCCACCATTTCAGGCGCCATCTTCCTTGGAAGCCTAGCCAGTGCCTTCCTCATCTGTCTGTTTGACATCCCAACTCCCACGGACTTGGCTGTCGTTCATAACTTGACAGGTTATTTTTTTTCTTTCCTGGCTAAAATTATTTCCTCTTGTTCATTTCCTAGAACACCAAACAAATAGACTTCTTGTCCCCACCATGGCTCCATATGCCAATGTTTATTCTTTCTGGGATTCATCCATTTGCTCTATCCCAGAGAAGGGAGGAACCCAGGTGCTCTGACGTAAGCCATCCAGGCCCCCAGAGGGTGTTGGAGATGACAACTCTTCTGTGAATGGCGACCCTGGGCGACACAGGCCCTTGGGAAGGATGGGAACATTGCCAGGCAGCCCCCTTCAGATTGAGGAGGGATTTGTGGAAGAGAAAAGTGTCTGGAATGCCTTGTGTGTCTCCCTCTACAGACAGAAAAAGGCTCTGTTGTCTTCTCTAAGTATTTTTTAGGGGGAGGAGTGACTGGATGTTTGGCAGCTTCTGAGACTGGCATAACATCAGGCCTAGTATCAATGAGTTTTTTCAATTAGCCACAGAATGCTGGGAACTGAAGGGCTGGGTCCTGTTCAGTGCCTCCTCAGGAACCCTCTGGTGGAGTGGGCAGAGGGAATTCCCAAGAACCACTCTGCTGGAGTGAGCAGAATTCTGCCCCTTCCTTCTCTTCATTAATCAAAAATCCTTTTTTCCATCGAGGCCATTCTTCCGTTTCCCATCAGTGTTCTGTGTCTTCTTTGCTTTGATCTCCCTCTTAGATATTCACCGAGCACCTACTGCTATGTGCTTCCTGCTTTTACCTTTTCTTACTCCCAGTCCTTTTTCTTCCCAATTAGCTTGCAAATGATGAAATTTGATAAGTTACCCCATGTGAAAAAGGTGCCAGATCTTTCCTGTCTTGTCAGGGTAATATAGGGTTAGGGCTGGGAAAAGTGACAGATCTCAGAGCTCAGCCGATAATCTGACCCAAAAGAAATCCAGAAATGGTCAGGGTCGAGATGGAAGATAGCCATCTGTCATATAAGTCACAAATAAACCCAGGATTTTAAGGATTTTATTATTGAGGAGTCTGATGGATATATTTTTTGGTAAATCCACAGAGAAAAACATCATTCCAATATTGTCCTCTGTTGCTCAAGAAAGCACTCATGGCCCAGTCGGTGTGGTTCAATGGTTGAGCATCGGCCAGGAGGCCACAGTTCTATTCCTGGTCAGGGCACGTGCCCGGGTTGTAGGCTTAATCCCCGGTGAGAGGCGTGCAGGAGGCAGCTGATCAGTGATTCTCATCATTGATGTTTCTATCTCCCTCTCCCTTCCTCTTTTAAATCAATTTTTAAAAAAAGAAAGTATGCCAGTGCACATGCATGCACACAGATAAAATACCAAGCAATAAGTGAAAATGCAAGGAGGTTAGCTAGATTAGGATTCAGAAAGCCAGGTCTAGTCTGAGCTTGCTACTCACTGGCCATGTGACCTTGAGGAAGTCATTCTTCATTTGCAGACCTCAACTTTCTTATCAGTAAGAATAAGTGGGGCCACTAAATAATTATGGGGTTCCCTTAAGATCTGCGGTTTGGGATTATGTTGTGAACCATCAGACCTAGGTCTTAGTACCAGTCTGCTTCTGCCCTGTTGTACAATCTTGTACAAGTCACATATCCTTGGTTCTCTTTACACAAAAAAGGAATCAGAATCCTATGATATTCACTTTCAGGACCAGCTGGGATGGGGTTTTCTTTCATTTTGAGGGACAACCAAAATGAAAGGATGAGAGGAATCTTGTTGAGAGAGGGGAAGAAAAATTCTGCTGGGAATGTGATTATTCTCTCAGTCACTCTGGTTGGAAACCAGAGAGTCATCTTGGGTGCCTTTGCTCTTTTTTCTCTTCTTCCTTCCTCCCATCTCACATCTCAAACATCAATTCCTATCAGTTTGTCCTTCATAAATCTTGTGCATCTGTCACTTCCTTGCTGTCCCACATAGTTGTCTGCCCTAAATCATCTCAGTTTTGCTCCAGTGCCACGCCCTTCTCACTGGTCTCCCTGCCACCCCCTCTCCCTACCCCATGCCTCCTCTACACCAAAGTTTCCACCACTGTGCTCCCCACCACCCATAGGAAAAATCTCAAGTTTTAGCCAAGGTTTTATCCTGCCTCCCCTCCTATGTCTTCCATCACACATCAGTCCTCTACCCCAGCTCTTCATTCCAGCCAAACGAGCCTACGCTTTCCCCCCAGCACTGCTTCTGCGCCTTTCCCTCTGCCATTCCTACGCCTGGCTTGCTCTATCTCTTCTTGTCCAGGTCCCATGTTTAGCTCAAGCCGTAGCTCCTCCTGAAGCCGTTCTGCCTGTCAAGCCCTAGAGAGCATTGTACACTGGTTTTCTTTTCCGCTTCTTTGCTTTTCTTGTTTATTATCTCTTTGTGCATCTTTCCTGTTGCCCAAATTAGCTCATAAATTCCTTAAGAGCTCTAAATTATATTGAGCAATCAATAATATTTGTTTTGATGGTAAAGATGACGACACTGGTGTAAAGTTTACCTTGGCTTAATTTAGTTATTCAAATCCAAGTTCTTGACTGTCAGTTCTCAAGCTGTTTCTGGAAACCATACCCTAACCCAGTGATGCGAACCTATGACACGCGTGTCAGAGGCGACATGCGAACTCATTTTTTGGGTTGATTTTTCTTTGATAAATGGCATTTAAATATATAAAATAAATATTAAAAAATGTAAGTCTTTGTTTTACTATGGTTGCAAATATCAAAAAATTTCTATATGTGACACGGCACCAGAGTTAAGTTAGGGTTTTTCAAAATGCTGACACGCCGAGCTCAAAAGGTTCGCCATCACTGCCCTAACCTGACTACAATACTGTGTTTAAAGTGTAGCTAGAGTTTCTGGATTATTCTCTTCTCTCTTCCATTTTCCCCAACGTCAGAGGCCTACTGCCCATTCTAAGCTGCACAGAAGCAGAGACAGTCAAGAGATTATGAAGAACATCTGAGACTTGGTCCCTTTACAGTTGGGAGAAACAGCAGCTTAAACCACCTGTGAACCTTAAGGTGGAACTTCAACACTTGTTTCCCAGATGGCTAAAGAATCTTTCAGAAGCAACAGAACCCATATGCCCCAAGCTCATGAAGTTCTATGGTTCGGTCTCTGTGGTGGATGGAGGCTGAAGTCCTGAATGGATGTCCCTGAGGAGGCACCCCACGCCCCGGCTGACTCTCCCAGCACTAATGGGTGGTGTCCATTGGGTGCCAGGATGTGTCCTCTGGGACTTACTGTAAATGGCTGAGTTCTCACTACTTTTTTCAAGGTTACTTGAGGGTGTGCACGAATAACATGCTCTGGAAGATTGTGATGAAGGCTGGAATAGGGTGAGGCATACTTTGTGGTAATAGAATCCCTTCCACTCAGGTGGGAACCTGGGGAGGGCTCATTGGTTATGTGCCTGTCTCTCTTCTCACAGTGGCCATGGGAGAGGACTGAAAATATCCTTCCCATCCTGCTCTTTTGTTCTTCTCTTAAGAAATGCAAGCTTTGCAAAATGCTGTAGACGGTCCTTCTGCAAACAACAGGGGGTGGGCAATGCTTTCTTATACATTGTCTCTGACACACCTCTCGCAGGGGTACCTGTACCTCTGACCAGAAACCCCTGAAGGAAAATACAGATTCTTTGATAGCTCACACTTTTTAAAATAAAGTTTTCATTTCAGAACAGTCAGATTTACAGAATTATTGGGAAAATGGTATAGAGTGCCCGCATACCCACGCCTAGTTTCCACGATTATTATCACTGTCATCTGATCACTGGTACATTTCTCACATACGATGAACCAGCATTGTTACATTATTATCAACTAAACGTTCGAGATCTCACATTTTAACTAAAAAAAGTCACCCTTTTGTGTCTTACTGCAGAACTTATCTGCATTTGTTTTTGTATACAATTTTTAAGTTTACTTCACATTCAGCTAAAATGGACACCCCGAGGAATGCGGGCCACACCGCGCCTGTGCTCTGTTCTCTGGCTCCCAGGGCTGTCCAGGCAGCTCCCTCAGCATGAGTCTAGGACAGTGAGCTCAGAGCAGGGTCGGAAGATCTCACTGGGTCCTGACAGCCTGGTCCAGAGGCTGTGCAACCCCCGACAATCACTCGTCTCGGAGACCCAGCTTCCTCCTCTGGCAGAAGGAACACAGCGCCCGCCTGTAGGGCAGCTGCTGTGAGGGCCACCCGAGAGCATGCAGCAGACGCGGAGAGCAGGGCACACGTGTAACATGATTATCGGGCTGAGTTCTCAGTCATGGGAGGGAGCAGCTACTTCAGCAGCAGCTTGTTCTTGAGACATCGTGCTTTGGCTTCATCTGAATCTCGAGGTACAATTCTGAGGAGGTAAAAAATGGAAACTAAGAAAGAAAACTGCTTCAATCGCTGTCCTCATTGCCGGTTTGCATTTCACAGACTGGAGGAGGAGGAGGGATTTTCCACTGAATCCCAGTCCAGTGC
Organism: Myotis davidii; assembly: GCF_000327345.1. Lineage (NCBI taxonomy): Eukaryota > Metazoa > Chordata > Mammalia > Chiroptera > Vespertilionidae > Myotis > Myotis davidii. The sequence continues at coordinate 2,303,391 of NW_006285483.1, forward strand.
CTGGGGCACTGCTACTCCTGATAGGTTGAGTTTAGTACAATTCAGATAATTATGTATTGAGTCATCGATTGGGTTATCCGAGGATACAAAGATAAATTGAATCTGGTTCTTTTAGGCTCACTGGTTAGTGGGGAAGAAAAATATAAGAAGATAATTGTTCATTTCTTGAGCAAGTGCCTACCATGTGCTGGGCACATAAGTTCTGGGGATGCCTTGGGACTCAAGACAGACATTATTGCTGCCTTCACGGAGTTAGAGTACACATTTTTTTTTAAGTCACACTTTTAATGGTATAACTACAAACTGTAAGAATGCCAGGAAATAAGGTACATATGACCTGAGGTCATAAGGCAAGGGTGGTGGAGGCTGCTCTGAGCAAGGGTGTTTGAGGAGGACAGTGAGCTCAAGCAGGGGTTGTAGGGAGGGAAGGGAGACTATTAGGCAGAAAGGACACACTGTGCTTATGTTGGCAGAGAACACCCTGTGTGCTGAGATAACACTGGAGGGATGAGAATGTGGTCAGATTGCCCAGATTTAGCCTGCTTGTACACCTGCCTGTTTTCTTTCCCCTGGCCTGTGACCACCTGCCAGGACACCTGTCAGGGCACATCTTACAGGCATTCCCTAATGCTTGCTTCTTTCCAGGCCACCAGCTGTAACCCATCATGGTCCTCACTGGATTTTATATCTTTAACCAATTCAATAAGCCCTTCTCCTAACCCTTGCAGGGAGGGGAAGTCCAGCCCCAAGTTCTAGGACCAGGTTCCTGCTAGTCTCCATGAATCCTTCCCTATGTGGCTCTGTCACAAGAGAGGAGACTGAAGATGGGCAGGTAGGAAAACAGGAATTGCTCAAACCATTCTGTGATTTCTGCATCTGGAGCAAGAGATCACGGTTCCCACAAGCTCAATTCGGATCACTCCTGTTGGTGGGATTTTATTTATTTATTTTACCCTCACCCGAGGATATTTTCCCATTGATTTTTAGAGTGGAAGAGAAAGGGAAAGACAGAGAGAAATATTGATGTGAGAGAAACATATTGATTGGTTGCCTCCTGCACGAGTCCCAACCAGGGCTGGGGCTGGGAAAGAGCCTGCAACTGAGGTACATACTCTTGACCAGAATTGAACCTGGGATTCTTCAATGTGCAGGCTGATGCTCTATCCACTGATCCAAACTGGCTAGGGCAAAGGATATTTTCAATGTGTCACACAACCCGAGATGGTCTTGTTATTTTTGTCTTTTGAAATATTCTCCAAGAAACCTAATGTAGAAGTTCCTCTTTTTGATGGAGCTCAATAAATCATTAACCGAGCTGTCTGAGAGCACAATGGAAGTCTGTTCTGCAAAAGGATAGACGATGCCAACTTCCCAGGAAAGGGCGTGAGTGTACGTCTGGGACTCCTCCGTAGCAGGGCAGTGTTTTGACCCTGTGCTATTTACAATGTAAATACAGTGGGAGACTCGCGGCCAACCTGGCTCTGCTCCATCCTGGTTTATATTTGTCAGATTCTTCAGAAAAGGAAGCTCCGAGTTGGAAATAAATTTAGGAAGCCTCTGACTCAGTGGGTCTCAAACCACAGAATCAGTGGAAGCTTATTAAAGATACAGGTTTCCAGGCCCTGCTTCTCAATTAAGAATTCAAATCTCTGGCATTGGGGAATCTAAATAAATCTCCTGAGTGAGTCTGACATGCAGGCAGTTTGGGAAAGTACCAACCTAGTGGACCTTTCTATCCGCCGTAGGATTTCCCACGACATCCTTTCTACCTTCAAGTTTCCTCTGGAGGCAAGATGGCACACAACCACATTCAGAGGAAAGCAGAGAGTTTCATAGAAGAAAAACAATATCTTTCCCAGAAATCCTGGCCACGCTTCTCTCACTGGCCTAAATTGGATCACGTGCTTGTTCTTTAATTGGCAAAGAGATTTTAAGCTTCATCAGATTATTGCCTTAGAAAGGTTACTTTGGTTTCAGTGTGGAGAAGAGTTGAATGGAAACAAGACTGGATAAAGAGAGGTCAGGTGGGAACCTGTTGGAATCATCTAGGCAAGAATTCATGGCACCCTGGAACAAAGTGATTGGCTGTCCTTGGAGAGCTGGGAGAAGATTCCACAGATGATCATGTGGTTGATTAACCTAATAGAGATCTTAACTCTATTTTCTTCTATTGAAAGAATAAAAATACTTTTCCCTCAACCCTCCCTCAAGAGAGCAATTAAAGCATTGCGTCCTGGAGGGCTGGAATTTCCCTGCCTCCTGGGAAATTAATAAGTCTTTGTTTTAAACAAACAAAGAAACAATAAACCAACCCATCAACCAACCACCACCACCACTGCCAACAACAACATAATTGACAGACAAACCTAGCTCATAAATGTTAGGAAGCTCCATTGAGGTATTGTGGGGAGGCGGGAAAGTAGAGAGAAGAGTAGTTGGATTCTTGAAGCCTGAGGGGATGGAGGAACTAGTAATTACCTTGGAAATACAGGGAACTTCAGCTCCCATTCAGCATACCTAGATGGAGCAGGGCCTCTCTGGGGCTGATCCCTAAATCTGTGGCCTCAGGGGATCAAGTCAGTCAGGAGGAAGATGGACACGATGAGAAGACAGCAGCTCGCTCAGCTGGAAGCTTGAGCCATGACTTTTCCCAGCAATGACCACGATGGAGTGAAGGCCTTTTTCCAGAGCCACAGAGGAGGGGACTCCACTCTGAGTCCAGAGAGTGGAAAGGACTACCGATAATGACTGACATCCCATCAGCTTTGCTGAGTGGAAGCTTGCAGTCAGATTTAACAATATATATTATTGTAATTATTCATTATATAATTATATGCATTGGCTATTTTCTATGCCTCAAATGTTCATTCTCTAGATATCCCCATGGCTTGTTCCATCACCATCTTCAGGTATTTGCTTAAATATCACAGTTTCACTTAGTGTTTTCCTGATTTCCATTTTTAAACATTTCAAACTCTTCTCCTCTTGATAATACTTATCATCCGTCCTTGCTTTATTTGTCTTCATGGAACTGACCACCATGTATTGTACTCTGTATTAGTTTTTTATTTGTTTACTGAATATCTATCCACTCCTACCATAATGTAAATTCCATGAGATCAGAGATTGTATATCCTCAGGACTTACCACAATGCCTGCCCCACATTGAAGATGAGCAATAAATATTCATTAAATGAATGAATTAATAAATTGCAAGACAAATAGACTTAGAGACATAGAAGCATAGAACGACTATGGAACCTCAGAGGGAAGGCAGGGGACGGTGGGTGAGTGGTAAGTGATCAACCAAAATAGTTGTGTGTGTGTGTGTGTGTGTGTGTAAATAAAGCTTTAAAAATTAAAAAAATAATAAATGATGGGACAAACTCATAACTATAAACATTTAGGGGCTCAGATAGGAATGCTGAGAATCCTTACTTAAAATAATTTGAATTACCACCTAATGTCAACCCCAATAGCTAAAGCCAAATGATTCTTTTGAGACACTAGCCAAAAATTTAATTAAAAATTAAATTGTGTGGATGAATATAAACTTTCAAAAGGTCATTGTTGCTTTGGGAAAATTCAGTGAACTTTAATGAGATTAAACTTGAAGAATCCTACAGTTGGCAGAAAATTCTGTCAGTTATTAGAATTTATTGACGAGATTGATTTCTTTGTATTTCCAGTAGAATGCCAAGAAAGGGAAGGGCATTGAAGGTGACTTTTAAAGTTCCTGTATTTCTTTTTATTTATTTATTGTTTAAAGTATTACATATGTCTCCTTTTCCCTGATTGAGCCTCCCTCCCCCAAGTTCCTGTATTTCTAAAAATAGAAATGTTTTCTTGGAGAGTGAGGCGTCATAGAAGCCAATGTCATCAGAGTCCTACTATTTAGAACACTCCTATTGCTCTAAGTCTTGACATGTCACTGAAGACCTAGGTTAGCCTGTAGGGCCACACTGTAAGGGAAAGGGGTTTCCCAAGATAAAGGCTGAGTATGTTTCTTGGGAAAAGGCAATTGAAATCTGGCTTTGACATAAATGAACTTTAGAGGTGGAGCTTCTGGGTCCTGCTGACCGGTCTTGTTCTCTTACTGATTTGGTTAGTGTCAGTTCCAGTAATACCCATGTGGTCTCACCTGTTCTGCCTGTTGGCACACTACCTGGAAGGGGCTGAGAAAAGATAGAGATGCTCACTCTCTTGGTGCCCTGAGTAAGTTGGCCTGGGTTTAGCCTACTCCCATATCAGTGTTTCCTAAGATCACCTTTGCAAAACGTACCTGTAGCAGAAGCTGTTGGTGCCCTGCTCAGGTCCTCCTGACCAGCTGCTGAACACCGTGGCTGTTAACAGCTCATACCTGCACCATCTCAGGATTCCCCTTGGCTGGGAGCTCCCTAGCCTCGAAAAATACCTAATAGACTCCATATGCTTCTCTCTGGGAATCAGTCAACTCTTGATTGCTTCATCATAGAGAATGGTATTTAGAAGCCAAGATCTGGACACTGGGAGTGCTCATTTCTATCAGGGAGTGATTGCTTCTAGCCCGGGGAGGTGGGGGTCAGGGAATGGGAGAGTGGGGGGATGAGAGGGTGGGGGAGGGAAACTTTCCTCTGCCAAGGGCCATTTGGATATTTATAACATCATTCGCAGGCCATACAAAATTATCAACTTAAAAATCAGCCTGCTATATTTGCTGAAGCATTTAATTAACTCACCTCTAATGCCTTGGCAGGGCCAGACCAAATGATTTCTCAGGTCTTATACGGCCCGAGGGCCGGACATCCCCCACCCCTGTTCTAGACTATCTCAATGGACATAATTAGGAACTATATGTATGGATACCAACTCATGCATATGTACACACATAACTATATTCATTTCTGACCGTGTCTTTATATATAACCATGAGTTTTTACTCCTTACTCCAACTACAATCTACATAGTTCATTCTTGCCTTTACCCCTGTTGTAATGTACCCCGCGAATCACAGAAGGACGCCTCAAGAAGTCGAATTAAAGAGTCACATTTATTGCAATCCGGGACTATGAGGGGCCATTCCCAAATCTCATAGTAACCATTTGGTCACAGTTCCAGGGTTATATAGGCAAAAAATCACAAAGGTATTGATTACATCTCAGGGTTTGGAATGAGGCACCTGGCTCGCAAAAAAAGCAATTTACAGAAGCAGAAATTTTAGGGTAACTGTGCTGTCCTGTTTCCCAGGTACAGAAGAATGTGCTTCGATAACCAGTAAGATCACAATCAATGGGATAGTCACGTTACAATCAATAAGGCATGCAATCGATAAGGGATGACTTATACAATTTAGAAAATCAAAGTAACCTTTCTATTGTTAAGCCAAACAACAGGGTTAGAGTTAAACTACAGTTTCAATCTGAAATGATTGCTACCATACTTCACCCCTTTTCTTATAATTTCTTTCTCAGTAAAAAATATGGCTCTTCTTACTTATAATATATTTCCTTATTTTTTCAACCTTAGTGTGTGTGTGTGTATATATATATATATATATATATATGCAGTTTTCAAAATTGCTGAACCATACCCCTCTGAGAAACAAATTTACCAACTAGAGTACAGCATTTATGGATAATTCTTTTTATCTTTAGCCTTCAGTTTCCAGTCAAAACACTGTTTCCCAAAGTTAAATAAGGGTGGCTCCTTTCTTTCTCATTCCCTTCAGTGTGGTTATGTGAATCATTTGTAACAAAGATTCCTTTGTAATAGACTATATTCCATTTTAGGTACCTTTCAAAACTTGATAAACAGTTTACAATTTACATACTGTAAAACCACTCATCATGACAGACAGTTCTATAGGTTTTAATGAATGCAGTGAGCACCACCGCATTTCCACTTGCATTATCTCCCCAATTACCTGCTCCTTTGTAGTCAACCCCTCTTCCAAGCTCAACCCTAGGCAGCCTCTATAGTTTTTCTTTTTTCTAGAATGTCATATAAAAGGAACTACACAGGATATAGCCTTTGGTGTCCACCTTCTTTCACTTAGCACAATAATTTTGGGGATTCATCCATTTGATGTATCAGTAGTTACTTTATTTTTATTGTGGAGTAGTATTCCATTGTATAGATTTTATACAATTTGTTTAAGTATTTACATGTTGGTAGACATCTGGGCTGTTTCCCATTTTGCTGTTGTGAATAAACTTGTTATGCACATTCATATATAGGTCTTTGTGTGGATATATGTTATCACTGCTTTTGAGTAAATAATTAGGAGCGAGATTGCTGGATCACAACTTTAACAGGCAGATGTTTCACTTTGTGATATTCTCCTTCTTTTTCTTCTGCTTTCCTAAAGTCTAGTAGCGAGGAGAGCCCAAGTAGGTGATAAAGTGCCCATTAGGAAGGGAAAAGGGAGAGTGGCGGGCTGTTCTGATGTGGCTCAGATGGGCTGGTTTAGGAAAGAAAAAATTGGGGGAGAGGATGGGGATGAGTAGATATAAGGAGGCAGCACAGTTGGAAGGAGAGCCCATGGGTTTGAGTCAGAATATCTGGACTTACCTCCCAGGCTCTTTGATTCCTTTCCCAAGACTGTGAGAAATGTAATTAATGTCCTGGTTTCTAAATATGTGAAATGGAAGCAATAATATTTACCGTTCATGATGATTTGTGCAAGTGTTTTCTAAACCCAAAAATTTCTCCAAATTATGGTGTTGTTGCAGAAGACCCCAGAAAAACCAAGCGACGCTTTGAAGAAGTGGAGAGACACTGTTTTAATTACACCGGCGGACTCCGGGAAGTAATTTCCAAATCAGAGTCCCGAAACATGCAGGGGCCTTCATCTTATATCTCCCTGTGGTCTTTGTCCCGCAAATATGGATTATGCTTCAAGTCCTTTTTTCCGGGCTTTGCAAGAGGCCCTCAGGTGTTGGGGGGTTCCAGGCCATATCTGATGGCCTGGCCTGGCGCCAGCGATAACAACCCTCCTTCCGGGCAGTGCGCTGTTCACAGGTTTATGGCCTCTGTAACAGATTCTGCAAGACCAGTTTCTGGGAAGGAGGTAATGACTTAATTATACGTTAGCTTGCTGGCATGGATTCCAATTGCTAGCCCCCCAAATATCAGGATTACAATTGAATTGGCCCCTTTTCACCTTCTCAGTGTTATTTCAGGGAGAACACAGTAATGTAAGCTCTGAACCACCCTGACTGGGGACGAGGGTGGAAAGGTTGCTGGTGTTGGTGCAAAGGTTGCTCTTTATGGTTTGTAATCCAAACTTTTGACTCTTAACAAGATGTTAGTATATAAGTAGAGTGGGGATCATGATATCATTCTTCATATTGGGGTACAAACTCCTTTAAGAATCTGATAAAAACTATAAACTCCTTCCAGAAAACGCTCCCCACAGAATTCTAGGAAAGAGTTTATAGACCCTTTGAACACCGCTCATGGACTCCAGGTTTTGGAATGCTGATTTACAGATACCAGTAAACAAACATAAAAACCTAGTTACCTATATAAAAATAAATCAATTATGCTTACTTATACAAATAGCTTATATTTCCATACCATGTGGTACAGTCCTGTTTTGCTTCTAATGATGTCAAATTGACTTTGATATAAATTTGATTTGGTTATAAAACTAAATTGTTGATGCAGTCTTCACATGTATCATTTGTTGTTCATGTGGCAGTTTTGTCTATTCACAACTTTACAAGGAAAAATTAGAGAGCTTGTTTCTTAAGAACTAGTATTCTGACTCCACGGTTTCATCTGTTGAAACAATTATTTCCCGGTTGAAAATTATTTGCTTTTATGGCATAAACTGGTAGGTGAGAGGTTGTGAGGCAGAGTGGAAGGTGTTCAGGCTTCAAAAGACAGACCTGGCTAGAATCCCAGCTTCTTCGCCACTTATTAGAGTTCTACCTTAACAGCGCTTTCAGCCCTGGCATTCACTAACTCCATCAATTAAATGGGAACAACAATATCTACTTAATGGTGTCTATGACATTTAGGGACAATGCAGACGAAGTGCTCAGGCTGGATTAGACGTTAAATAATGGTGCTACTATTATGGTGAGTCCTTTGTGTTACACAACAGCAGCTATGTTGACCAGGGCTCCCAATGCTATATAGTCAAACTGGCATAAGAGTCCTGATTTCAGGGAACAATGGCTTATTCTGTTTGGGGGAGTAGCAAAGGTCAAAGGCTGATAGCTGTTGACACCACCTTGGGGGTGCCAGGAAGCCAGACAAGAGGTTATGGTGTGCCTTGCCTTTGATAGTCCATTGAAGCATGACTTCTCAACGGCACTTTCCTGGCTTTTCAGGAGGCCAGTGCAGTCTCTAAGGCCTAAAAAATCCGGAACTAACTCATACAGGAGAAAAAATAGTTCAAGAACATCGTTTCCTTCCTCACTGCTAGCTTCCTTGTGTTGTCTTTCTCTGGCCTAGTGAATCCCAACACAAGGACTAATGCATCTTCTGACAGTTTTTCTTTTCTTCCAAGAATATAAGAACATGTCTGTATAAGTGCCGTCACCTTCCCTGACTCCTTCGGGAAGAATGGAGGCATTCTGTGAGTCACATCCTGATTTTCAGGCCAAAGCGCTGAGCATTCCGTGGCAGTCCGCGTGGTGTGGTGGCAAAAGTAGCGGTTGGGCGTCAGGGAATCTGGGGCTGGTGCCCATCACCATTTCTGGATCTCCCTGAAAAGGGCCCACGGCTCGGCCTTCGTGTCCTCATTTGTAAAATGCACGAAGTCGGCCTTGGGTGTGCGTGAGCTGTGGTCACACTTGTGACAAGCGGCGGCCCCGCGAGACCCCGGCACCGGGGCGCATAGGAACTTGGCCTTGGCTGGGACTGCGCTGGGCTGGCAGCGGCTGCGTTGCGCTGGGAACTCAGCATCGCGCGCGCAGCTCCTCCGCCGCCTCCCTCACCCGGCGTCTCCGTTGCCAGGGGAACTGGGAGCGGCGCGCTTTCCGGCGCAGTCGCGGCGCGTTGCAGCTGTCATGGCGGAGACCGTCTGGAACACCGACACCGGGGAGGCTGTGTATCGCTCCCGGGACCCCGTGCGCAACCTGCGCCTCCGGTAGTCGCATCGCCCCGGAGCCCCGTGCTTTTTTGCTTTCAGCTAATTCGAGCCTGAACCTCACTTCTCAGCGTTCGGCGGCCCCCACTTTTGCTTACAACCCCGATCACTGCCTCCGCGGTCTCCCCGCGTCTCCCCTCATTGCCGGCACGCTCTCCACGCACAGCTTTCAGGCTCCCAGGTTGCTCGGAGCTCTGTGTCCCCAGTACACTCTCCCATCCCACTCGCCCCCGGAGGACCCGGCGCCCCGCTCACCACCTTTCATTTGCGGGCACCCGGCACACGTTCGTAGGCCCACCCCACCCTCTGCTGTCTTGCGTTTCCCCATCTTTGCCCCGTGTTCATCTGCTGATGTGTCTTTTAACGAGTATCTGGGCTTCTCTTTTCCTGGCAGAGTCCACTTGCAAAGAATCACATCAAGCAACTTCCTCCATTTCCAGCCCGCTGCCCAGGATGGGAAGGACCTCATAGACTTGGGCACTTTTAGGCCTCACCCTACCGCCAGTGGGTGTTGATGGTGATGCGTCCCCATGGGTACCCGGGAAGGGCCTAGGGTGGTGGTTACTTCTTAAGACAGAAAACGCCCAGGGCTCTAGTCTGAGCAAAGGCAGGGAGGTTGGGCTCCTTGCTAAGGTCACATGGCCGGTAAATGTTGAAGCCAGGGTTTCATGAGGCGATTTTAACTACTGTATTATGTTGTGTTTGAAAAATTGAATATGGCATGATTCCTGCCATCAAGATACTGATCTTAATTGTAGTTCAGTGTAGTGAAATTAAAAAAAAAAATTCTTTAGATATGTTATAAATGTTCCTAGCAATCTAAATTCCTTTTGCGGCATTTTTTTTTTCTAAGAGAAAATATGCTCCAGATTCTAAGTACACATCTGAATACTTTTTAAAACGATTTGAAAATTGGTGTCAGCTTGAAAAATGTGCATGTTAACATGCACTGCGCTCCTGCAGTTTTCCTGATCTGGGAAGGCACCGAGTGAGGAAGAGGGGACAGTGTGCTTGTGTTAGGCCACTAGTCTCTCTGCTTTTGTTTCTGTTAAAAAAAATAGTCTTGGGCAAGAAGAGTGTGGGCTGGTGGGTTGTGAAGCATGTGTCTCTGCCAGGACTGTATTATATTTGGTTCTTTATATAATCATTTATTTGCCTTTCCTCTTCTCTCCTGATACTTGGTCCTAAGGCTACAGTGTTTGTGATTCTAGGTATATAGCTTCAGGAATAGTAAAGAGGAAAATGCCATGATTCCTTTTAAGCAAATGTAGACAATTAGGATTGAGAAAGAGCTATTCAGCCTCAATCTAAATTGCAGCTACTGACACTGAATTAGATTAAATAATTCCTAGAAGGCATGTCTTCCTTTTCAGATTAGAGTAGTGATTAAGACCCATCCTCCTTGGGTCTTCCTCCTGGCTTCTACTCATCCCCAGCCTCCCCAGCCTTTGCCTAGAGTGAGTACTTCATAAATCACTGAACTCCAACTGGTTTTGTGGCAATAGAAGAGCAGGGACTTGGATTATGACTAACCACAGAGCAAGAAGTAGTGCTGGTTTGGCTCACACATTTGACTCACCCTGTTGTCTTTGGAGGCGGACACCGCCCAGATGAAGATGAAGAGGAGGAGCTTGTGATTGGGTGGCAGGAGAAGCTCTTTAGCCAGGTGAGCCCGTGTCACTTGTCTTCTCAGTTGACCTCCACCCAGGCCACCTCCACCTGGCTGGTGGCAGGGAGAGATTCTTGATACAGATTGCCAAACCGATTTCCAGAAAGCTTGTAGCGGTCTATACTTCCTCCTGATGTGTTAACAGGGTTCGTGTAGCACAGTGACTGTCATTACCCAGTTTTATGATCCTGAGTGAGGCACTTTTCACCTCTGGGCCACATGCCATTGGTGACGGCAGAGTTCGATTAGCTCTGGTTCCCTTTAGCTCTTACATCCTTTGGATCCCCTGCGCTCCATTAGTTTAGGTAAATGAGAGTTGGCCATGAAAAGATGTCAGATTGTATCATCTCTATAGAACCATTCTAATTAAACAGTTGCAGGAACAAAAGTTTGACATGGTCTCACTAGATCTTCCTTTCCTCGTGACCTCAGTTTGAAGTAGATCTGTACCAGAATGAGGCGGCCTGTCAGAGCCCTTTGGATCAGCAGTACCGTCAAGACATCCTGAAGCTGGAGGGTTCCGGTAGAAGGAAGAACCGACGAATCTTTACCTACACTGACTGTGATAGATTCACCAATTTGGAGGAGGTATTGTTCTTCCCAAGGTCCCATGGCTCCCTCTTCCTTTGCCTCCCTGAGTTTCCTGGCCTCACTGGGTTCTGTGTGTGAAATCAGGAGCCTGTTAAGGGATGACAGAGAGCCTGTCTAGGATCTGCCTTGTGCTGCTGGCAGCCAGGCTGGAATAGAGCGGTCTCAGTCTACAGGTGGTGTGGCTTCTGCTCTCGTCTCCGCCTGCTGGAGGGCCTGGAGGAGCTGGCGTGGTCTCGAAGGCTAGGCTTGCAGGCTGCAAACCAGGAGCTTGACTTTCCCCATGCCTCATGAGATAAGAAAGGTGTTTGGCATCTAGAACCATCTGGATCAGTGATTTTCAGCCTTTCTCATCTCATGGCATACATAAACTAATTAGAATTCCGTGGCACACCCAGAAATATATTTTTTGCTGATCTGACAAAAAATAGGTATAATTTTGATTCATTCACACTGGACAGCTATTGTTGTGTTCGCTGTTGTCATTTTTTTTTTTTTATAACAAGCTAAGGAAAAAGGTCAGAGCCCCTGACTAAATTAGTCAGATATTACATGTTTTAAAAATTCTTGCGGGACACTGGTCTAAAATTGCTGATCTAGATAAAATTCACCAGGGATTTGGCCAAAACTCTGAGTGTATGGGTTTGAAGAGGAATTCAGTGCAGCCAATGGCTTAAGTCCTCAGTTTGCCTCAGTTCTACCCTAGTGCAGCGGTCACCAACCTTTCGGACCTCACCGACCACCAGTGGTCCAAGGGCCACCGGTTGGTAACCGCTGCCCTAGTGGACTTAACATTTTCTTCAGTCACTGCCTGATGGGTCTGTCTTCTCAGTGAGATTTTAGACTCCTTGAGGGAGGATAGAGCCTCTATTTTCTGATTCTTGTCTACAACCTTGTAGATCTGTGCGAGGAACAATTGTTAAGTGAGTATTTTTGAATGATTGATACTTTATTAGGAAAGTTGTGGGTTGGTAGCATATACAATTGGATTGTCCGTTTTGGAAAAGTGAATACAGTCGCAGTTAGTGCACGGTTCCCATGTGAGAATTTCCCGCGGAACACTTGTATCCCATTTGCCATCTTCTAGTTACCTAGCAAATGTCAACATCTACCAGGCAAACTCACCCAACTCTGTGTTGGTATGTGCTCAGAAATTGCAGGCTCATTTAAATATTAGCATAAATAAACTCACTTCCCAAGGTTAATATCCTGCTAATCTCGGGGCAAACAAGGCATGGCAGGAGTCTTCTCTGGCGTGTTTGTGCCACCCCCCTCTTCATTAGCATGTAGTTGTAAGGAATAATTTTAGATTCGGGGGCCAGATGAGGTTTCAGAAGGAAGGCTTCCCTCTTCCCTCTGGGTGACTGGTCCCACGTGGCCCTGACCAGCTGGGTTACACAAGGCTGCTCTCTCTTCCCAGCACTGTCGGAAAATGACCACAGCCAGGGAGGTGCCATCATTCTTGGTCGAGCGAATGGCCAATGTCCGGCGGCGGCGGCAAGACAGGCGGGGAATGTGAGTGCAAGTGTGCATGGGGGTTCGGGGGGCCTTTGGGGTCCTTTCACACCACTGTTCTCGGTATGTCCACCAACTCCAGCTTCCCCTTCTGCAGTAGACCGCCACCTGGGCGCACTCCCCTGTCTTCCTCCTTCAGGCTCTCCAGGGGGGCCCAGGGAAGTAAGCCTTCCTGTGGTGTCTCCCAGGGAGGGCGGCATCCTCAAGTCACGAATTGTCAACTGGGAACCCTCAGAAGATTTCATCAAGAGCCAGCACGTCATCAACACCCCTCTTCAGACCATGTACATCATGGCAGACCTGGGGCCCTATGGGAAGTAAGTGAGGCTTCTCACTGCCCAGCTCAGGTCCTCATCCTCATCGCCTCCACTAACCATCACCTCCCTGGTGTCGTGACCCCGGGGTATACGGGAGGAAGGGACTTCTCTTTTTCTTTTGATGCTTCTTAGTTGTTCTCAGAAGCATTAGTATTTTACCATGATAATTCTCACTGCAGCCTCTGTCCTCTCCCCTGGCGGGGTCTGACTACCCTACCCCTTCCTGTTTCCCTGGCGGTGGGACCAGTGATCCTGTTGATTCTCTGGTTTCTAGGCTCGGCTATAAGAATTATGAGCATGTCCTCTGTACTCTGAAGGTGGACAGCAACGGTGTGATCACAGTGAAACCTGACTTCACGGGCCTCAAAGGACCCTACAGGTGAGGAGAGGGAGAAAGGGGTGGTGAGACTGCCATTTCCCCCTCGGCTTCACTTCTCGCCCGTGGCTGAGGGATGCTCAGAAAGCCCTTCGTCTGTTCTGATTTTAAGTTCCCAGGTAGTGGTCCATGTTCTGTTCTGGGTCATTGACCCCTGGGATACTGGGGGTGCTGTTCTCAGAAAACGTGCGACCGCACCAACTTGAAAGCGACAGCCCCAGCAGCGTGCTTAAGTGACAGCAATTCTCTGCGCTGCTGGGTAGAGGGACTAATCAGAAGGGGTGGTGAACTCAGCCAGGTCTTTCCTCCGGGCTAATTCTTTTTCATCTCTGTGTCCGGGAATAACAGGGCTGTAAATTAGAAGTTACCTAGACCCTCCTGTCCGCTTCTGAGGTTAGAGAACTGGGTGCCAGGGATGTTGTGCTTTCGGATTTCACCATGACTTTGAATCAGAAATGGGCCCAGAAGCTATACTCTCAGTCTAGGCTGGTGCCTTTGCTTTACCATTTTGTTTCCCTCTCCCAGTCATCGTTCTGTCTCTGTCATCGTGTCCTCTAAGTGAGGCGTATGGCCGTTGACGGCCCCTCCCTGGGCTAGGTCTGGAGGGCCCCATCTCTTGTTGTTAGAGTCAGCCCCTCGGTGGCTTTGCCCTTACAGAATTGAGACCGAGGGGGAGAAGCAGGAGCTGTGGAAGTATACGGTCGACAACGTGTCCCCCCTCGCACAGCCGGAGGAGGAGGAGCGGGAACAGCGTGTGTTCAAGGATGTAAGAGCCAACTCATCCCCGGCACCCGGCGGGTGAGCCTCAGCGCCTGGGAGCTGAGACCATGGCCGAGGTTGATGCCAGCAGTTGCAAGGTCTGCCCTTAATGGCCGTCTCTGACTTAGGAAGCATTGCTGACATATCAGCCCCAAGCGCTGGATCATATTAGAACGTTGTCATCATCCTGACCATTGATTTGAGCACTTACCATGCTGCTCTGGGCTAGATCTTTCACATCCTTGATTTCATTTCGACCCTCCCACAGCTCGTTGAGGTAAATACTTTCCTTACTACCATTCGTAAGTGAGGAAACTGAGACAGAAGCTAAGCAGCCTGCCCACGTTCATACAGCTTGTACGTGTGAAAGCCCGGAGTCGGTCCCAGGCCAGCGGATGGCACAGCCTCTGGGCTTCACGTTCAAATGTCAGTGGCCGGGATGCTGAGGCCTCCCTTTCCCTGTGACATTTCCTGTTATTGCATTTTTTCTCCCACTGGGACCTGAACCCTGGTCTGGCTTGGGTCACAATCCTGGGTTTTGGTTTGGTTTCCTCCTGCAGCTCTATGGCCGGCACAAGGAGTATCTCAGCAGCCTCGTGGGCACTGAGTTTGAGATGGTGAGTACGTGGCTTCCTGTGAGCTGGGCTCAGGCCGTGGCCGAGTCACAGGGCCTCTCTTAAAGGCCCCCAAGGACAAACTCTACTCTTCGGTGTCAAAGGAAATTAAAAAATAGCAGATAGAGGATAGTCCTCGTTCATGTTTTAAAAAATATTTGCATATTGATAGAGAACTGTTAGTACAAAGAAAATACCTTAAAGGGTACGCGCATGCCAGGGATGGCTTTTTCTGGGGCGAGGGGGGATTGGGAGATGGTACATGAATACTCGAGGTGAGAGTGATATGTCAGGGATGTTTACTTTTTATTCTCTACACTAAAGTAGTTCTGAATTTCTTCAGTGGTAATACACTCACGTGTTACTTTATAATTGATTTTAAAAATAAATATAAAGATGAAAATGCCTTCATGTGGATATTTTTCCTAAGGACCCCATTGAGAGGGAAGGGGTATCATCTTTGCTTGTCACATGGTTTGGCTCCTTAAAAACAAAACCAAACCGTTTAGGCCAGTTCTTTTATGGTCCTGTTCTTTGTGTCCCCCCATTCTGGGAGTTCCATTTCTAGATCTGGAAACAAGGATAGAATTACCTGCTGGTCTCCCTCTCTCTTTTTAAAAAATTAACTCTCATTATTCTTATATTGCATTAGCAACAGATGGTCAGTGTTTAAAAGTTAGACAGCTACACAAATAATTAAAACAGGAAACTCGCTCGTTCCTTGAGTTTCTCAGCCATCTAAAGGGAACGGGGTCTCCACCCCCACCCCCCCCAGGACACACGAAGGACAGCTGTTACGGCTTCCCTTCACTCTTGTCAATTTCCCACACTGTGTTGCCCTCCCCACCATTTAAATGATATACTTTTCCCCCCTAAATTACAAACTCTAGGTATTTTAGGAACGAGATCTGTGAGTGGCGGGGTGGGGAGGAAATGTGTTAGGGACACATCTGATCTGATGTCCAGTGTCGGGTCCTCCGGGGGTTTGTGGACAGGCCGGGGACGTGCTGATCTCCACCCCG
Source organism: Myotis davidii (assembly GCF_000327345.1). Classification (NCBI taxonomy): domain Eukaryota; kingdom Metazoa; phylum Chordata; class Mammalia; order Chiroptera; family Vespertilionidae; genus Myotis; species Myotis davidii. The sequence goes on from NW_006285483.1 coordinate 2,319,330, forward strand.
CCTGACATTTCCCATTTCTCTCTGCCTCAGACGGTCCCAGGCGCCCTCCGGCTCTTTGTAAATGGAGAGGTAGGTAAGTGTCTTGCCAGGCAGAGACCTCCTATACTTGGTCAGGGGCCCCACGGAGCTGTGAAGCAATCTGCCCGGCCCCATGGAGGCTGTGGGCGGTCTGCAGTACTTGGAAAACTCAGCCATGAGTCTTTCCCGGACACACAAGGCAGTTCCTGGCCGTCGAGGGACTTTCTTCCAGAAGTACAGAACCCTCAGGACCGGGTGGGTGCTCAGGGTGATAGGAGCATAAGCCGAAATCATTTCCTGTTTTTCTTAGTTTCAGCCCAAGGCTATGAGTATCACAACCTCTATGTCCACTTCTTTGTGGAATTACCAACGGCTAGTAAGTAATATTCATGAATCTTTTTTAAAATCCATTCTGAAAGCTGTTATAGGCATTGAGTCAGGCCTCCCTCCCTGCTCCTGCACCAAAACTGCTACTGTTCTTTTCAAGGCCGTAGGCCATTTCCAAGCTGCCAAATCCGTGGTGTCCTCTGCTTTCACCTCACTTGACCTCTCGGCAGCATTTACACAGCTCACGTTTCCTCCCTGCGACTCTGCTCCTGCCTCCGGCACCGTGCTCCTCTGTTCTCTCGTCAGCCTCCTTGGCTGATTCCTCATCTTCTGTTTATCCTGAACCCTTCTAGCATCCACGGCTGCGCCTTTTCGGACCATGTTCTGTGTCTGAACCCCTTTCCGGCACATCTTTGCACGACTGGTTCTTCCTGAGTTCAGGCCTCTGGGAGGTCTTCCCTCACCACTCAGCCTGCATGGCCTCCAGGCGCCTCGGTTTTAGTTTAGCGCAGCATTGGTCACCGCCCGAGTCTCTTGTTGGTGGTCAGTCTCCCTCCCCCTAGAACAGCGGTTCTCAACCTGTGGGTCGCGACCCCTTTGGGGGTCGAACAACCCTATCACAGTGGTCGCCTGAGACCATCGGAAAACACATATATAATTACATATTGTTTTTGTGATTCATCACTATGCTTTATGTTCAATTTGTAACAATGAAAATACGTCCAGATATTTCC
>NW_006285483.1:2320424-2323993 GCF_000327345.1 Myotis davidii
AGGGATTTTCTCTGTCATCACTGAGTTGTCCCCCGTGACTGTTCAAAGCAAACAGTGGACACTCAGGAAATGTTCAGTGAATGATTGATTGAATGAGCGGATGAAGGAACTTGTCTCTTTCTCAACGGCTTTCCCTGCTCCCGGGTAAACGTACTGTCTGTTGTCTTTGGCTTTCAGACTGGTCAAGCCCCGCGGCCCAGCAGCTCTCAGGAATAACACAGACCTGCGCCACCAAGTCCCAGGGGATGGTATGGAAAGGGGGCGGGGTGCCTGGAAGGGAAGAGGACTCTGATCCTGGGGTGGCCTCTGAAGATTTATCAGGCCCCAGCCACGCCCTCTGGGAGGTCCCAGAGTTGGGTCTAGCCCTTCTGTGGGGGCTCTGAGGGCTGCTCGGTCCCTGGGTCCTCTCGCTGCTTCGGGGAGCATGGGAGCGGCTTGTAATCGGGTGTCCCGTTGCCTCAGCCTTTTACTTCCTACCTGGGTGATCATTTTCCTTTTTCCCTTGTGAAGGTGGCCTTGTTGGCCACAGGGAGAATAAATTTCAGCTGAGGCCGTGCCTACCCCATGACACCGAGTATAAAATGATGCTCCTCTTTTTCAGGACAAGGTGGCCTACTTCTCCTATCCATTCTCATTGGAGGCCTCCTTCCTCCATGAGGACGAATCAGCCGGTGAGTATCTCAGCTGCTGATCCCGGGCTCAGGTCTCTGGGGCGGTGCCCCCTCCGGGTGAGGCCTCCTGTGACCTGCCGCTTCTCTCACTCGCCCACAGAGGCTCTCCCGACGTGGCCTGTGCTCTACTGCGAGGTCCTCTCGCTGGACTTCTGGCAGAGGTACCGTGTGGAAGGCTACGGGGCTGTGGTGCTGCCCGCCACCCCAGGTGACCTCTCGTCCCATGCCCTGGCTCCTAAGAACAAGGCTGACACCTCCCAAAGATCCACCCGCTTCCAGGGAGAAGGGGGGTGGTTAGGAACTAGAAGCAGTTAACATGCAGGATTCCTGGCTCCCGTTGAGGAAGGGTCCCCCTTCATTTGAGACAACTGAGCGGGAAGTGCACCTCGCAGGGAAGCGGAGCAGCCCGAGTGTGTCTGGACTCTGCTCAGTGCTCCTCTGACTGGATTGCAGCCCCGAGGGAGAAGCTGCCGGGCAGAGCGGATCAGCCTTCCTTTTACCTCATGGTGTGCCGGACATTGTGCGCTGTGCTTCTCCTTAGTTCTCCCAACTGCTCTGTGAGGCGTAGGTGTCACTTCCATTGGCCTAGATGGGAATGAGGCTCAGAGGTTAAGACACTGAACCTGGGCACACAGGTATTAATGGGCAGGGCTGAGTTTGAGTTTCTGCCCGATTGATTCCCCATCGGTGCCCTAAACTGCTACCCTGACCATCTGCACCAGAGGTCAGACTGTCACCAGGACAGGTGTGGTGGTGGTGACTAGGCCAGTGCCATCGCTGGGGAGTCGGCAAGGGACCACGCGCCCTTTCTGGGCCGGGCCTCATTTTCCTCCTGCGCAGGCTCGCACACCCTGACGGTGCCCACGTGGAGACCCATGGAGCTGGGCACGGTGGCCGAGCTGCGGAGGTTTTTCATCGGCGGGTCTCTGGAACTGGAGGACCTCTCCTATGTGCGGGTTCCAGGAACCTTCAAGGTGATTTCTGTCTCTGGGCAGACTTCATGCTGAGAACTTAGGTTCCTGTTTCATCTGTAGCAGGTGGGGTCCGGGTTAGGGCCCTTAATTGTTCGTGGCTTCCTTATTCCTGAGCCCCTGCCTTCCTGCTGCTTCAGCTGGAAGTCACAGCCACAATCTGAGCCAGGTACAGATGTCACACTGCTCTCGTAGGAGGACTCTGGGAAGAAGCAGGCTCCAGATTCCCGGCCCCATCACACTAACCAGCCCCTCCTCCCAGCCCATCGCTGAGGCCTGGATAACCAGGCCTGGGCATGAGGTTGGCCCCTGCTTTACGGTTGGGAGCCCAGTGTTAGCCTGAGGTGCTGGAGTCCGGTGCTGGAATGGGAGTAGGAGTGAGGCCGGCATGGGGTCCAGAGACTGGAGACCTGATGCGTCTAACTGTGCCACAGGGGGAGCGTCTGAGCCGCTTTGGGCTCCGCACAGAGACCACGGGTAGTGTCACCTTCCGCTTGCACTGTCTGCAGCAGTCCAGGTAAGTGACCCGGCCCTGGGGCTGGCTCGCTATCCCGGGGGGCTGGCGAGCAGCCTGGGCCATGTGGCACGCTCCCCTGCAGGGCCTTCATGGAGTCCAGTGCTCTCCGGAGAAGGATGCGGAGCGTGTTGGACCGTCTGGGAGGATTTAGCCAGCAGAGTTCCATTCACAATGTGCTGGGTAGGTTCCCCCCGTCCTCCCAGCTGGCCACCCAGGGCCGGCATGGGCCCTGTTCCTCCCCACACCATGGCAGCTGACCACTGTGTTTGCTCCCCTCACAGAGGCTTTCCGCCGCGCCCGGCGCCGCATGCAGGAGGCCCGAGAGAGCCTCCCCCAGGACCTCGGGAGCCCCTCGGGAACCATGGTCTCTTAGCCATGCCCCTCCGGCCAGAGGACACAAGCGATAGCTAAGGCCGGTGCTCTCCCTCCTCCTCACCTTCCTTACTAGAGACCAGCTGAGAACCAGAAGAGCAGAGAAATTATCAGGCCAGCCCCTCTGCCTAGTCTTCTGCAGGGTCTTCTCCCCGCCGTGTGGCAGTAAAGCCCGAGACCCTGAGGCCCCATATTCATATGTCGGCTACTGCAAGTGGGCATCGCCACGGACATTTTTTTTTTTTTTTTGGTTTGAGTCTAATTTGGGGAAACCAAACTAGTAAGCTCTTTCCTCGGCACAGCTCCTCTGGCTCGTCTCACAGTCTCAGTAGCAATGGGCTGCAGGTGCCTCCTCTACAACCTCAAGAAAGGAGGCTCCAGAAAGAAGGAAAGTGAGGGACCTTAGATCCCCAGCCCCGGAATCTCAGCCTCTTCTCTCCAGGGTGGCCTCGTCCTGCTGCTCGAGGCTTGTTTGCGATACAACTATTTCGGGAGCAAATGAAGGCTGAAGGCGGGGCCCAGTCCTCAGCTAGCTGGGTGGTATCTTTTATTGTGTTTTTTATGCATAAAAGCTCATTATACTGACTGACGTCCTGTCGGCTGTTTCTCTGCTCAGGTCGCTGGCATGGTTGGGGTATTCCCCTTACTAGCAAGGCCCGTGTGCTGCCACCCTTCCCCCTTTCTGCCCTTTTCCACCCCGGAGTGTTTCTTCTGACTCTCGTCACTCCGCCCCCAGAAGAGGCTTAGAGGTTAGTGCCGGCTGTGGTGTCTTATCAGCAAAGCGTGGGCCTGGGGTCACGCCCTCCCCAGCCCAAGGCAGAGACCAGCCCCTGCCCTCAGCAGTGTTTTATTGGCAGAAGCAGAGCATGTCACCCAGCCTGCAGGCTCCCGAGGACTCGGGGTGGCTGGAGGCAGGGACTAGGTGGTGGGAAATAGAAGAAAGTGGCTGGAAACCCTCCTGGTGACTTCTTGCGTAGGCCTCACGACCTCCTTGCTTGGCTCCCAAGGCAGGCGGGCTCATTGCTGCTAGACACCCTA
>NW_006285483.1:2324017-2325784 GCF_000327345.1 Myotis davidii
TGGGGGGGTGGGGTAAATTGTAGTCTTCCCTGGTTCCCTGTCTCCAAGGTCGGAGGCTTGGGATGGAGGCCTGTGGAAGCAGCAGAAGTGGACATGTGAGGAAATGCTGGACATCCAGAAATGAGCTGCTTTAGGGTGTTGATGACTAAGCCCAGGCTAGCTGGACACTTGCTACCCAGGCTCCTACCCCTCTCCCCAAAGTTCTAGGCCCTGGTGGGATTGACTGTCAGCCCAGAAGCCAGAAGCTCGCATACTGGAAACCCTGTATGGAAGGAGTACCTTGTCCCCAGTGACAGGTTCTGTTGTCCCTGCTTAGAGGCCTAAGAGGACTCCGCCACCCCATCCGGGGAAGGGACTGAGGGCCCGGCCCAGCCCAGGGCTCTTGGGGGAGGGCCTCCCCTTACCCGCAGAAGCCTCATTTGCTCCGCCAGGCTGACAGGTTCAACCTGGGGATTCTGCTGCAGTGCTGGAAGTCCCGGGGGTAGGTGTTGGCTCTGAAGATGTCCCTCGGAACCATGGTGATACCAGTATTGTCACACACAATCCGAGACAAGGAGATCTGTCCCAGGGCCCTGCGCTGCCCCTTGGTGAAAACACCTGGTTTCTCCCACCAAAACCTGCCAAGACAATCGAGAGATGTGGGTGAAGGTAAAATGAGCACCTGCTGTGTGCCAGGTACGTTATGTCATTCCATCCTCACAAAGTTCCTGCAAAATCGGTATTATTCCTGTTCTATACATGAAGAAACCAGTTGAGTGGTCAGGTAAATTGCCCAGTATTAAAGGCCTGGTGATTTAAGTGGCCAGGGCTGGATCTGAACCTAGGTAAAGGTCAAATCCAAATAAGAAGTCCAGTCTTAAACCACAAGCTTATAGGAGGCAAACCAGGTTTAGCCTTTTCTGCCCATGTTTTCCGGGACCCTTTAGCTTGGAATAGCAAGGAGGCTGGGAAGTCTCCTGGGTTAAGGGTGCCTCCAGCCCAGGCAGCATCAGCCTCCTGGGTCCGTGGTCTCTCCCTCTGACCAAGCTCTCCAGGAGCCTCCTGGTCGCAGATCTTGTGGATGTGAAAGAAATGAAGCTACAAAGAGCGCTTTCCCCCATTGTTGGGCCTTTAAATGCTAGTGCTTCTCTTCCCTGCTCGGGGGCTGGTTTCTTTAGGGTCGGGTCACTCACCTGTCTCCACTGCGGGCCCTTGTGAACTGGTTCTCAAAAAGACAAGCCAGAAGGGGCCCCACACGGGCCCCTGGCAGAAGCGGCTCCGCAATGGCCCCCATCCAGATGTCAATGTTGTCAGGTGTCCCGTATAGATTCAGGAACTTTCTTGCCAGACCCTGGTTTTTCAGCACACGGCTAAGCTGTGCCAGATTCCTGGGCTGGGAGAGCCCACAGAAGCGCCGCCAAGCATTGTACCCTGAGGGGAAGGGGGCAGAAGCAGTTTCAGTCTTACCCCTGCCGTCCTCCCATTTGCTTCTGCTCCTCTCCACATTTCTCCCGAGAGCTCTGTGGCCTGGCAATATCAGGCAGAACAAGAGCCCGGCAGGCAGAAGAGGCCCTGAACCAAAGACCAAATGCCAGCGGGCAACCCTGCTTTGCGTGCATTATGCTGAGGAGTGCCTAACACTCGAGACAGTACCCAGGACACAAAGGACTCTCAGTAGGGTTTGAGAATGAAAGAAAGAAAGGAAAGAAAGAAAGAAAAAGAAAGAAAGAAAGAAAGAAAGAAAGAAAGAAAGAAAGAAAGAAAGAAAGAAAGAAAGAATCTGCTTAC
>NW_006285483.1:2326047-2372063 GCF_000327345.1 Myotis davidii
AAACAAGAAGTGAAAAGAATGGATCAAGTTTACTCAGAAAAGGACCACAAGCTGTATGGTTCCATTATATGAAAGGTCCAGACCAGGCACATATATAGAGACAGAACGTAGATTCGTGGTCGTCAGGAGCTGGGGTGGAAATGGTGATTGACTGCTATTACAAGGTTTCTTTTATGAATGAAAGATACTAGATATGGTGATCAATACATGACTATACTAAAGTCATTGAATTGTATACTTACAAAGGGTGAATTTTATTTTATTTTATTTTATTTATTTTTTTTTGTTTCGGCCAAAGGGTGAATTTTAGATGTTAACTATACCTCAATAAAACAATTAAATTTTTCACCTACTCAGAAAATTCCAAAGACCAGTCATGCTGATTTCTCAGCTATCAGGATCTCACACCAGGATCAGGCCACGTGATGTGTGGGAACATCAACATATGCGATGGCTTGGCCATCATCTGAAGGAACCCTAGCCCAACATCACCCATTGAACTACAACTCTCAACACCATCCCCCAGCCGAACAAAGGACAGCCAGGTCATGTTTTACCATTGCTAAGCTCTGGTGTGTGTATCTCTCTCAGGATCCTCACAACACCTTTGTAATTACCATTTTATTAGCGGATACTTGTTGAGCTTAAGCAACCATGTCTTTTACTAGTAAAGTGGACTTCATTTCTTCCCATTCCAAACTTGGTGTTGGATTTGGGAAGGGATTAGAATAGACTGTAAGAGACAGTATCAGGAGAATATTTCTGGGACAGCTTGCAGGGAACAGGTATTTGGGGAACAGAATATCTCTGTGAGGCAACTTGAGTGTTTAACCACCTCAGTTCTCCAGCGGGGGGCACCCACAGCTCTTTAGCTGTCAGGAGCACCCAAGTGTAATGAAGGAAAGAAACTGGTTCTTGAGTGCCTGCTGTGTGCCAGCCAGGAGCTGTGTTAGGTGCCATAGAAATCCACCCCCACCCCCCCACCCCCACTCTGTTATAACACAATCAGAGATTAGTTGAGGCAGATGGAGCTCAGACTGTATGTAGACAGGGAAGCAGGTGGGGAGAGGGAGAGGAGCAAGGTGGTGGTCAGAGCCTTCCCCTGACATTGTGGATTGAACAGGGAGAAGAAAGGAGAAATTCTGAATTTGATTCACATTTTACTACTTCTTAGTTACATGGCATTGGGCAAATTACTGGATGTCTTTGAGCTTATTTCCTTTTCTATAAAATGACTGTGGTCACTGGAAAGACTGAACGCGTTATATCCATGAAAGTGCCTCATTTGTCTTCTTCCCTGGGATAAAGCTTTCTGTGTCCTCACCAAGCAGCCAAAGCGGCCTTCGTTTTACTCCGCCCATTCCCTGCCTCTCGGGCTCGGCCTGTCTCCACGTAGAGCCAGTTTCTCTGTCCCTGGAACCTGAGCCTTTCTCCTTGGAACTTGCTAGGGTGCTGGCGAATGGAGCAGTTCGTCCCTGCCTTTTAGATCTGTTTCTCTCTACGTGGGAATTCCAGACCCCCTTTGTTCATCTCCCGGTCCCAAGGCCTGGTCCCATTGTGAACCTAAAGATACAGACCCTGCAACAGACGGAGATGGGGCAGGACAGCAAAAAGGGGGTCCGAGAGCTGTTCTACTGCATCAGCCTGGCCTCGCCTGCCTCTGAGCCACAGCACAGACTATAGACAGCCCCAGCCAGAAAGGAGGCACCCAGGACCTCCTGAAACCTGTCCCCGCCACACCACCACCAGCACCACACCAAGCCCCGCCTGGCGAAGGGGTGGGCAGCCCCTCACCTGGGAGGCCGTGGTCCCGGCTGCGCTGCATGTTGAGAGCCGCCAGGTCCAGCCCGATTCTTCTCACTTGCTGAAACAGCCGTTCCCGGAGCTCGTCCACTAACATGGAATCCTGCCGGTTCAGCTTGGCCGGGGTAGCCATGAGGCCTCGGAGGATGGGGTCGATGCCACCTGGTGGCGGGGAATGTGAGCAGCACAGATTGGAGCAGCTCTGGGAAGCCCCTGTGTCATCACAGGAGGCCCAAGTAGCTCAGAGCTGGATAAGCCAGTCACTTTTATTCTATGATGATTATTTCAGAAAACAGAGGCCTGGGTGGACAGAGAGCTGGTGCTGTCAGGGGAAGGGGTCACCCCTACTTCTTAAAGGAGTGGAAGGCAAGCTTTCAGGCCCACAAGCCACCAGTCTGACAGCTGTCTCCTCCCCTTTCAGAAATCCCTCATCCCAAAGGGGATGGGAGTCCCGTGGCTGAGGGTCTTGGTGGCCCCTGCCTTGTTTCCACTGTCCTGGGGAGATGATTAGCCGTGGCCTGAGCAGCAGCTGGCCTCCTGGCAGTAGGCCTGGCCCAACTGGAGGGGATGTGCTCCCCAACCCCACTCCCATCTGCCTCTGGGAAACCTGGTCACCTTCCTGCACGATTCGCCAGCTGGCAAAGAAGGCAGAGCTGAGCGGAACACGCGAGTTGGGTGCTGAGTCCCGGTACTGGCTGTCCAAGCGGTACACGAAGGGCTGGAGCATGGTGTGCCCAAAGCGGAAGGCCAGGGTGAAGACATTGGACACGCGAGGGTCCACGTTGGAGCAGTACCCCAAGTAGGGCCCCAGGGTTCTCTTGGCCCGGGCCCTGCCCAGAACCAGGGGCAGAAAGTCTCGGTAGGTGATGATCTAGAAGAGAAGACGTAGGAAGAAATGACCTTAGCGGCTGCCTAGCCCACTCCTTTACCTTTGGACAGACCTTCGGCTTTTCGAAGGGCTCCTCAGACGTAAATTCTTGAATGTCTATCATGTCAGATGTCGCAACATTGATTTCTCATTGGCTGATGAGATGCTGAAGCCCAGAGAGGCTGAGTGACATGGGTAGGCTCACACCGTGAGTTGGTGGCGGAACTGAGGGGACAGGGCAGATCTCAGGCGTACACACTCAGACCTGGCTTACTTGAGGCGCAACCCCGAGGATATGTTAAGGAGGGTGGGAGCCACTTTTTCAGATGCTTCTCATGCCAGATTTTCTCTAGGGGATGCTGGGACCCCAGGCTCCCTACCTGGACCATGGCCCCCACGATCTTCCGCGCCTCCTGGTAGAGCTGGTCTCCAGTCCACTGTGGATTCAGGCGTCTCAGCTCGGTAGCCAGCCGGTTGTGCTCTCGCATAAAGAGGGTGTGCATGGCTGTCAGCGAGGGGTTTTCGCTTGTTCGAGAGTCACCTTGAAAACCCCAAGTTCAGAGTCACCATAGCTCTTCCCAGAGAAATGTCTTTCTGCGAGGGCAGACAGAGTTCTGGGGACTTTCTGACCCGTGTCAGGCTCCTGGCCCTTACTCAGCCTCCATCTCCTCAGCTGTGAGGCCACTCACTGACCACCACCCTCTTCCCCAACACGACGGGCCAGGGGCGGGAAGACAGCGGGGTGTTGCATCCTTAAGTGATTGGAACCGGTGCCAGTGTGGGAAGAAAAGCTCAGGGCAGCTGCAGCCTCGGCAGGAAAATCGTTGCCGAATGATTCTACTCCACAAGGTGACCAGCTGGTGCAGGGACCGGGGTGACCAGGAACCTTGACTTGGGGACCACGGGCCCCTCTCCCAGGAACTGCATCCGTGTGCATGTTCTCGATCGAGGGCGGGACCTTCCACCAGCTTTGGAATTGCTACCATGCAAGAGGGAGGGTTGGGCAGAGCCTCTTTCTGCAGCTAGGTGATAGGCCTTTTCTCCCAAGGGCCAGGAGGCAGAGTAAATGCCTGACAGTGGGCCTTCCAGTCATTTGCTGGCTCTGATCTAAGCCCTTTTGTACAAGGTCTCATTTAATCCACTTTCCAGTACACCTCTCATGAAAGTGCAAGAAAAACCCATCTTGCCCTGGCCAGGTAGCTCGGCTGGTTAGAGCCTTGTCCCGATACACCAAGGTTGTGGGTTCGATCCCCAGTCAGGGCACATACAACAAGGAACCAATGAATACATAAATAAGGGGAACAACAAATTGATGTTTCTCTCTCTCAAAATCAATCAATAAAAAATTAAAAAAAAAAACCAGTCTCTACAAAAGGGGGCTGGTACCAACTCCCTGCGAAGAAGGCGGTGGAACAGCGTGGAAAGAGCACAGACCTGGACGTTACCCTGACCGCAGTGCCCTCTGTGGGCTCCGCCATCTGAACTCTGTGCTCTGGACACATTAGTCATCTTCCCTGCACCCCAGTTTCTCATCTGTAAAAGGAGGTGATAACAGTGGCCTCCTGTCATGGCTGCTATAAGATGGCACATGTGAGTATCTTAAATAACCAGAAAGGATGCCCGTATCAACCAGCACATGGGGCAAAGAGTCCGAGGAGGGTTCAGATGATGCATCTGGAAGAAGGTACCAGGTACCGGTGTCTAGCAACAGTGGGGGATGAGAGGTGGGGAGTAAAAACCTAAGGCCATGGTCGGCAAACCGCGGCTCGCGAGCCACACGCGGCTCTTTGGCCCCTTGAGTGGCTCTTCCTAAGCCTTAAGAGTGCCCTATTCTGCGCATGGGCTGCGAAGTTTCAAGCGCACTGTACGTGCGCGCCCGCACGTGGTATTTTGTGGAAGAGCCACACTCAAGGGGCCAAAGAGCCGCACGTGGCTCGTGAGCCGCAGTTTGCCGACCACTGACCTAAGGGAATTTAACCCAGAGAAGATTAAAAAAAAAAAAAAGTAGGTGGAAATAAAGCTTCTTTCAAGTAAAGAGGCTATTAGTGAGTGAAAGATGGACGGCTCCTTCTCTGCGGTTCCAGAAACATGAAGAGCACTAGTTGGATGTTGGATCCAAATGGGAGGAGCTTTCTAAAAGTCAGCACTGCGGGCGAGAAACAGGCGTTTGCAAAGGGACTCCCAACGACCTCCGGGTCCTGCGACAGCTACACCTGGATCTGTCCTAGGCTGTGCCTAACGTTGAAGTCTGAAGGCGTGTACCCCCACCGCCTCCCACCATGGCCTCCGAACCCAGAACCCCGGGCGGCTGTATCCCAGGAAGACACCGCCTTCCCCAGCCTGACCTCCCAGGAAGCAGGGGATGCGCGCCGGGCGGTTGGTGAGGACGCAGGGGTCATCGTGCACGTTGTCGAAGGGCAGCAGGTCCCGGCCGTTGTCCCTGAAGCGCTGGTTGACGGCCAGCAGCCCGTGGTAGTTGGTCCGGTTGCGAAGGCGCAGGGAGAGGGTGACCTCGCTGCCGTACACCATGCTGGCGTCCACGAAGGAGGTGAGTGCATTGATCTGGTTTCGAATGATGTTCTTGTTTTTGGGGCATGAGACGGCCGAGCGGAAGAAGGGGATGCAGTCTTGCTGGTTCTTGATTCGGGGGTCATTGGCCGGAATCTGAAGTGCAAGAGGAGACAGTGACACTGGGGCCTCTTAAGAGCAAGCGTATCCTTCTTGGTCCTCCCACACTTGCTTCAAAACCTTGATTCAAAGTCTCCTCCTTCAGGAAGCCCTCCTTGACTCATCCGGACTCACACTGCTCACCAGGTCAGGTGAAGGTCCTTAGGACTTTGTATCACAGATTCATGAAAGGTTAGAAATGGAAGAAACCTTAGCTCCTCATTTTCCCGGTGGGGAAACTGAGGCTTGGAAATGGGAAGTGACCACTAGTTAGCAGGAGAGGAAATATTGAAACCTAGTTCTCTTGACAGGCCTGGGCTCCTTTCATTCCATTCAATTCAACAGATATTTCCTAAGCCCCTTTCTGTGCCGGGTGCTCTGGAGATATGAAGATCAGCAAAACCCAGTACAGGTTGCAGGAAGCTGGCAATTCAGTTGAAAACAGACACATATGTAGAGAATGTAACTCTAAATTGATGTGCCCTTTGCTATGCTTGATCTAAAAGCCAAAAGTGACAGGTGAAATAGGAAGATTCCGGAAGGCTTCCCAGAGGAGGTGCCCCTGACCCAGAGCTTGAAGAATGGGCAAAGTTGCACCAGGGAGGAGCCAGCCAGGGGCCCTCACAGGTCAGGCCCCATGGAGATCCCCTTACCTGTCAGGGTGAGTACAGGGGTGAGGGTGTGCGTGGAGGAGTGTGTGCACCTACACCACCCTCCCCGCACCCCCCCCCTCCGGAATGCACCTATTTTTCCCTGGTGTCCACACCACCACTCTCAGCCTGAAGGATAGCTCCCTGCTCACAGCCCACCCCCGGAAGGAGAGACGGTGAGAGCTAAGAGACTCTAAAGCAGTGGTTCTCAACCTTCCTAATGCCGCAACCCTTTAATACAGTTCCTCATGTTGTGGTGACCCCCAACCATAAAATTATTTTCGGTGCTACTTCATAACTGTAATGTTGCTACTTTATGAATCGTAATGTAAATATCTGATATGCAGGATGTATTTTCATTGTTACAAATTGAACATAATTAAAGCCTAGTGATTAATCACAAAAACATTATGTAATTATATATGTGTTTTTCCAATGGTCTTAGGCGACCCCTGTGAAAGGGTCTTTCGACCCCCAAAGGGGTCTTGACCCACAGGTTGAGAACCGCTGCTCTAAAGGCTTCCAAATACAGCAGCCTAGGCTTCCACCATCAGGATCAAACCTACGGGTCAAAGCCAGTCTCTGGATTGCTTCCCCTTCCCTGAAACCTGCCCAGACCCTCCTGGCAGATTGCCCACCCCCACCCCCGCCCCTCCAACCGCTAAGAACTGGAGTCCATAGCGGCCGTGCTTCCTGTCTGTCTGATCCTCCAGCGTCACGGACAGCTCCTTAGGGATGGTACTAAGTCTTCCAGATCCCACCCCCAGCTCTTGGCCCGGCATGGAGGCCAGGGGCCTGGGAGTTGGCTGCGGGCACCTTGATGGGGAAGCAGGGCGGCAGCTGGGCACAGGTCGTCTCACAGTCAACGCCTGCAGTGAAGCCCACTCTGGCCGGGGTCTCCGGGGAGAAGTCCAAGTCGTGGTCGATGAACTGGCCCCACTGCATGAACATGAGGGCCCGGCCCTCGTCGGAGGTCACCCGCTCTTGGGGGAAGCGCACAATCTGGTTAGAGACTTCCCGGACCTGGTGGGAAAAGAGGGCAGCGTTGGGGGGTGGGGAGGGCTCTGGACCCCGAAACCCAGGCCTCAGGGGGCAGCAGGTTGCCTCTGCCAGAGTTAACGCAGTGTCTCCTCCTCTCCTGCCCTCCCCTCCCCTTGCCTGCGTTGTCCCACCTCCCCTGGCTGTCATTCCCAGAAGGATGGGCTCTGGTCTGGCTCCTGAGGGTTCCAGGAGGAAAGAGAAGGGGAGAGGCAGGGTTGGCCGGCTCAGACTCCACCAGCACTTCCAGAGAGGTGATTACATCAAACTGATCAATTTATAAACTGATGGAAAACTGGATGATAGAAATGATTGATAGGTGCATGGATTGGCTGTTAGGTAATGGATAATGTAGAGAGAATGGATAGGTCAATAGAAGAAAAATTAATAAACAGATGTTGATAGATTGTTATATTGACATATGAATAGAAATTGATAAATATGATATAGCACAGATCAATAGATATAGCTAGATTAAGATGTATGGCTTTTTATACAGAGGTGGGCAAAAGTAGGTTTATAATTGTAATACAAATCAGTAATACAATAATTAATAAATAATACAAGAATAAATTCTGTTTAAATGCATACTCCACTGTAAACCTACTTTTGCTCACCCCTGTATTTAGCAAGATACTTTGACACTAATTCTTTGAGAGAGGAAAATATTATAATGGTTAGTATTAATAAATTGTATCATATATGGGTGTTTCTTTAATACTAGAGGCCTGGTGCTGACCTAGGGCTGGCCAGCAATCAGGGCCAATTGGGGCCTTCTGGCTGCTGGCCGGGGCCTTCCTTCGTTCCACTCTGCCCCCTGGTGGTCAATGCACATCATAGCAAGCAATCAAACTCCCAATCTCCCAGTAGAACGCCCAAGGGGACAGTTTGCATATTAGCCTTTTATTAGAGGGAGGAGGAAGCCATTGCGCCTCTTGCCAGGGGTCCAGCCGAAGGGGAGCGACAGCCCATCCTCATACTCGGCCGGCAGCCAGCGAGCCAGGGCAGTGTTGGAGGCCCCCAGCCAGGGTCTCTTCCTGCAGCAGCGGGAGCGTTCGGGTCAGCAGGGTTCCGGTGTGGAGACCATTCAGCGTATAGGGAGGGCTGGTGAGGGAAGGGAGGCTCCCCCGGGGCAGGTGCAGCCCCTCGCTCCCACCTGTTATTACATCTCCCCGTGATGGTTCGGTACTTGTCACTGCACTTCTCTTCCTGCTTCTGGGCAGTACAGCCACTGGCCTTGGACAGCAGCCACAGCTGGGATTCCGTCAGCAAACCTGAGGGTGGGGCAGGTGGGCAGGACCCTGGATCCAGGCTCCTGGCTTCTTCCGGAGCTGGTCTATTCTGTACCTCCCTTCCATCCGTTTACTCTCTCCTCTGCCAACACCCCAAAGCTGCGCACCCCCTCCCCCTCCCGCTTTCCTTCCACTCCCAGCCCTGGGGGCTCAGAGGGGAGCATGGTACCAGTGACATTGAAGGAGCTGGACCCCTGGCGTTGTAACTTCTCCTCCAGCAGCCCCAAGGCCACGTGCATATAATCGGCAGCCTGAGTGATTGTCCTGGTGGCCGCTACCGGCTGCTTGAAGTAGAACAGGAGGTCCGTGGGGCGGGCAGAGCCACTGAGAAGGCGCTGCTTCATGCTGCCCAGAAGAGGAGGAGGGAGCGCTGATTTAAGGCTGCACAGCCACCCAGCAGAGCCCCATCCCAGGCAGTGGGCAGTCGGGACAGTGTGAACAGATGGATGGAAGGGAGGATCTCTACCAACATGGCACTGCCCCCGTGGTGCCCAAGGGCAGGGTGATGGGTGAGATGACCGTGATTGGAGCCCATCCTCCCTCAGCGACCCTCCCCAGGCCCACACAGACCCCAGACCCAGACCCACCTCCTCTGAGTCTGATTATAGGCTCCATCCACCAGGAATTTGGCCTCTGTGATGCAGCTCTGAAGGACTGAGGTCTCCACGGCCCCGGGCGAAGCTGCTCAGAGAGAAGGAGACTCAGGATCCATGGGAGCCACAGCCCCCCAGTCCCAAGCAATTCCCCCTCCATCGCCCTTCTCCAGGGCTGTCCAAGGGGCTATTACCTGGGGTGGTGCCCTCACAAGGCTGGGCCAGGACGAGTGTGAGGACGAGCCCTGCCAGGGCCAGGAGCAGCCTCCTCTCCGCAGTGAGAACCTGAGCCACACGAGTAACACCCGCGTCACGCATTCTGGCGGCTCTCCTGCTCCCTCCTCGCCCAGGGACCCCACACTGGCCTCTCCCCCCCTGCTCTTCTTCGGAAGCGGCTGGGACGGGACTTTTATATCCAGCCCTAGGGCGGGGCAGGGGAGCTCTGGGCCCCAGAAGCCCAGCCTCTTGAGGTGGAGCTCTAGAATTTCCCTCTTGATTTTTTTTTGGGGCGGGAAGGGGGGTTGTGGGACTGAAATCCCCACCCCAGCCTGCCACTCAACCAGCCTAGGGGCCTCCTTCCCTCCTGTCCACTCACCGCGTCCCACCCTCTCTGCTACCGAGTTCACGGATCCCGCACCTGCCTCTCAGGGAATGTTTGCCGGCTGCCCGAGGGACAGCCTGCCTCGGCAGAGCCCTGGGCTTGGTCCTGCCACTCACTAGCTGTACGGTCACTACCTACACTCAGTTTCCACATCCCGAACATGGGACTTGGGCCAGATGACTGGAAACGCTCCTCTCCTTGCCCAACAGGGCAGAAACTGGGTCTGCCTTACTGTAGTATCGCCTGGCATTCAGTAGGTGCTCAATAAATGTTTGTTGAGTAAATTCATGATGTAAGATTAATGATTTAGCCCCTACCCTTTACTCCCTACCCTACCAGCTCTCTCCAAGATGCCAGTGGAGGGTAAGGTGATGACTAAGTCAGGGCCTGAAAATTATGGGGCTATTTCATGAGGTCACTAGGGACACAGTGAGATGTCACAGTAAAGCGCCCAGGAGAGTAATGGCAGCAGCCTCCATCCTCCATAACAGCTGAGGACCTGTCCGGCTCCGTGCTCCTCCTCGAATTTAAGTGCTTAGTAGTAGTAGGTGGGCGCTGAGTAGGAGGCGTGAATTCTGACTTGTCGGGCTGATCAGCAGTAGCTTCCTTGGAGGGGGCTTGCTGCAGGGGCTCAGAGCCACCTGGGTTGGGCCTGGCTCTGTCACTACCTGTGCGCCCTTGGCTAAGCCTTCATTTCGTATCTTAAGGGTAGAACACCCCAGTCAGTCTTTCCCCTCAAGCGACAGGCCCTCTCATACCCTCTTGTCTTTCCTCCTGCAGTTCCCTCCACTGGATGAGTCAGGCTCACCCTTTGCTTGGACCCCTCCCTGGTCTACCTGGAGAACCCGTGCTCATCTCTCCATACTGGGCTCCAGAATCACCCCCGCTGAGCCCTGCAGCCTGCCTGCCCTCCCCGCTCCTTCAGGTGGACTTGCCCATCCCTGTCCCTGCTCCAGACTCCCAGCAGGCCTGTCTGAGTGTCTTGTCTCCCGCCCTCTATCCCCCATGCCCTACCGAAACCCAGCCCCACACCTTGACAGCCCCCTCCTCCCACACCAACGCCCCTGCCTGACAGTTGCTCTTGAAATAGCCCCTTCAGCAATCCCTTTCACAAGCTCCGCTGAAGGCCTGGGCCCTGATCTTATCTCCTTATCTTCAGCAGGGTTGCCTCTCCTGTGACAAGGGGGCTCGGATGGAAAGGTGGATGGAAAGGTCTCCGTGGAGTTGCCGAAAGTGCGCTTACCCCCTGCACGACTTGGGGTGAATCACACCACTCCCTGGACCTCAGCGCCCACACCTGTGACACAGGGACAGTGAGCCTCATGAAGGAGAGAGCGTTAAAAAGTGGAAGCCTGCTCCTCAGATGTGCTTTCCCTTTTGGACCTTAGGGAGCCAGGTACCCCCAGAAGGCTGGCAGCCAGGCGGGGACCCAGGTTGTCTACCTTCCAGCCCCCGCAAAGGAAAACTCAGAGTGCGCTCTGCTGGCCCTCCCAGAGGACTCTAGTTCAGCCACAGTGCGAGTGCGAGGGTTTGCCACAGCGGTGGGCTGCTGCAGGCTGTTGGGACAAGCTGGAGACAGGGCCCTGGGTTCTGGACCCCTCCGGCCATATTGGCTGATCTGCTCGAAGTGCTGATGAGAGACAAGCACATAGAAAGGGACCACTGAGGGGCCCTATACAACCAGTGTATGGAGGGCAGGTTTCCTGGGCTGGGGCAGGACCGGCAGGCAGAAATGCAGGCAAGGAGACCAAAGGGAACGCTGGCATCTGCCACCTGGACTCCTGCCCCTTCAGCCTGCTTTCTGCTGCCCGCCCTGCCACAGGACCCTGCCCCTACGCTCCCGCCACCTGAATCCTCCACACACAGCACCCTCCCACCCCACCTCTGCCATGGCAGTTTCTGTTTTCTCGATTTTTTTAGTTTTAAAATAAACAAAAAACATGTTTTTAAATATATTTTTATTGATTTTTTACAGAGAGGAAGGGAGAGAGACAGTCAGAAACATCGATGAGAGAGAAACATCGATTAGCTGCCTCCTGCACACACCCCACTGGGGATGTGCCCGCAACCAAGGTACATGCCCTCGGCCAGAATCGAACCCGGGACCCCTCAGTCCGCAGGCCAAAGCTCTATCCACCTAGTCAAACCGATAAGGGCAACAAAAAACATTTTTAAAAGGATGTTTTAATGGCAAAGATATTCAAACTCCGTAAAATAGCCATGCATGAAGTAAAATTAGCACTTCAAAATATACTTTGCAGTTTGCATTCTGTTTCAATGTTTTACATTTTAAACACAAATTATAACTCCAAACGGTCACATGGTGTGACAGAATGGAAGGACATTCAGTTCTGTCTCTTCATCTTTACCATCGCTGTGGGATCGCTGTTCATATCAGCTGTTTAAATGCACGAACATGCATCGCTGCAGGGGCGGGAGGCATGACATGTAGCCGACGTCAGCTCAGAGGATTCCAAACCCAGATGATTTGGAACTCACTCTCAAAGCAGATGCATGTATCCGAGGGAGCCACCATGGGACTGAGAACTGACTTCCACGTAGAATACAGTGCTTCTTGAAGGATAAGGAACAAAAATGCCTTCATTTGAAGCTTACAGGCTTGGGCCTGGTTGGACCGCAGGTGGGGGAGTCGTGCAGGAGAGCTCTACCTCTGAAAGGGAAATGGCCATATCGGACTCCAAGACCGAGCCACATAGGAAGAAAAGATTTGTAATGAGACACATCAAAAAGAGCCCTCGGGGTAACAGGAGGAGACAGGCTGCTTGGAAACTGTGATTTAGGGGGCAAGGGGAAGGATGGGGGCATCCTCAGGGATCAGGGCCCTGACCAGCCGGCTCTTCAATGACTCTCCCTCCCTCCCTGGTGGCCATAGGACTCTGTGGCCCCGGGGGACTGGGAACCACTGGTCCCATGAGCTTACCGTCCCCTCTGCCAACACATCTTGGTCCTTCATGCAGCTTCTCCTAAAGAAAGAGGCCCCCAGGCTCGCACAGTCTCACTCCTGCCACCTCCCCTCTCCAGAGCCATGTCTCATCTCTCTATTCCTCTGTCCTCTAAACCCACTGGCTTTCAGCTCCTACAAGGGACCTACCCTACCTGCAATGGATCTCAACCATGAAGACCCTTCCCCTTTTGTGGCTGGCGACTCCTACTGACCCTCCAGGCCCCATCCATAGGGAGCCTTTCCTGTCTCCGGCTCACTAGATCCAAATCAAGTGTCTGGGTCTCCCTGGCCCTTACTCTTATAGCTTCTTTCATAGAACATAACATCACTAATTACACGTGTATGTCTGTGGGTGGATCTGGTGAAGCTACAGCTCCCTACAGGTCTGTGAGTGCCATACAGAATAGGTGTGTGCCTGTCCTGTTGCTCACGGTGGCCTCAGCCCCTAACACAATGCCTGGCAGGGCCTCAATGCGAATTTGTGCAATGGATGCATCTGCTGTGACCTTGCCTGTCACAGCTCTTGGGTCAGGCTTGGGTTTGTGCTTGAAGAGCTATTAGGACCTGGTGCCTTTGGTCAGGGGCAGTGTTCGCTCTGGGTCAGGCCAGCCCCAGTCAGTGGACACCTTTGCAGAGACTGGTCCTGCCAGGCTGAGGCTGAAACCCAAGACCATGAAGGAGCCTTCCCTCCCTGGCATCTTCAGCTGTAATACCCAGAACCTTCTTCCCGCCCTCCCCTGCCCACCTCAAAACCTCAGCATTCTGCAACCACTTTCACAAAAACTGTCCTCCAGCCACAGTGGGGCTGCTGTTGGCCACAGGCCTGATTGGATCTCTTTATCTCTCAGCTCCAACGGCCCCCATGGAGACAGCTGTAGCAGAGCAAGGCTCAGGGCCTGGTGGGCCTGCTCCTGTTCCCAGGGGCTCCTGGGAGTGGGGTCCTTGCACCTATTCTCATGACTAGAACACAGAGGTCGATAGTGAGAAGGGGCTTAATTCAAACTATGGTGGCTTCGCACTGGGTCGAGGCTGGGGCAGGCCAGGAGTGTGTGCACATGTGTGCATGTGTGTATGTACATGTTCCGATGCTGACTCAAGAGGCAGCTTGTTCTGTTCTATTTTGTTTGTTTGTTTTTTTATTGAGTTCTGAGAGGAAGGGAGAGGGGGAAAGAGAGAGAGAGAGAGAGAGAGAAAGAGAGAGAGAGAGAGAGAGACATCAATGACAAGAAAGAATCATTGATTGGCTGCCTCTTGCATGACCCCCACTGGAGATCGAGCCCACAACCCAGGTATGTGCTCTGACCTGGAATCAAAGCGGGGACCCTTCAGTCCACAGGCCGACACTCTATCCACTGAGCCAAACCAGCTAGGGCTGGTTGTTCTGTTTTTAGCAAGACCAGAAAAACTTACTATGGGACCTTGGAGAGCTGGCCTAGGAGCCAGTACCACCCTGGGGACCTTGAGCAAGGGGGACCAAGGCAGAGAGGAAACTAGGCACAACAGTGAAGTGGGAGAGGGACACCAGATGGATGTCAAGACTAAACAGGCCAAAAATCAATGTAGGGAGGGAGGGAGGGAAAGGGAAGGGGGATAGAGAGAGGATATCTATCAATGTAGGAGGGAGAAGGAGATAGTCCATAAACTGTTCTAGAGCCCTTCCTAGAAACTATATCAGGTCCCAAATGCATATTTACAAATATGAATGAATGAACAAATGAATGGTCCTCCCATTCCTGTTTGCAAGACATGTAGAGTCTGAAAATGGGGGTGGGTAGGGGAACAACAGTAAGAAGTTGAGTCTTGCATACATGCCCTGAATTTATGTGCTTTCTCTTCTCTGTCTCACCCTTGGGGAAGTTTGCATGGCCCCTTGGAGTTCAGCCTCTACCTTTGCAATGCCTCCCTCACTGCACTTAGGAATTTCTGCCGTATTTCCAAAACACTACTCAATTGATGAAAGGATAAATACCAGGCATAATAGCAACAATAACAATAATCCTTACATAGGTTCAATGATTTACATCATATTGAATCTTATAACAAATCTGTGAGATTATCGGAACAGATATTGTTTTATGCCAGTTCAGTAAGAAAGAAACCATCTGCCCTAACCGGTTAGGCTTAGTGGATAGAGCGACGGCCTGCGAACTGAAGGGTCCCAGGTTCGATTCCGGTCAAGGGCATATACCTTGGTTGCGGGCACATCCCCAGTCGGGGACATGCAGGAGGCAGCTGATCGATGTTTCGCTCTTATTGATGTTTCTAACTCTCTATCCCTCTCCCTTCCTCTCTGTAAAAAATCAATAAAATGTATTTTTTTAAAAAAGAAAGAAAGAAAGAAAGAAAGAAAGAAACCATGAGTCCAATCTAGGCAGGTGGCTCAGCCAAGGTTACAAGTTTGGAAGATAGTGGAACATGGGCTTGTAATTTAGGGCTAAGTCTCCAGGCTCTGCACTTGCTCTATCATGCTGGACAAAGGCCAAAAGGGGTATTGGGAAAAGAGGTCAAAATACAGAAAATAGAACTGCTCTTATGGAGAAATGCTATTATCACAGAAGGAAACTATCCATCAAGAAGGTGGAAAGGAGGGCGTGATTTTCCAGAATGTTTCTATGGAAATATACTTTATTGTCACAGGAGTGTTCAAATCATATATCACAATCAAAAACAAAGAAATTTCCCTTTGCCTAAAAATCTGAGTAAGTTGCTTAGTTTCAGAACTCACTCACTTCTACAATGACCTTCACAATATATCCACAAGTTATGAAGAGAACAGATACTAGCTCTCTGTCCACTCCACAAATGGAAAACAAAGCCAAAGAGAAGTGACCCACCCACTGTCAGTCCTTTTTACAAACCAGTCGCTGTCTCCCTAATCTCTTCACTGCTGCCTGCATCTCCTGGTTCCTCAGGGTGTAGATCATGGGGTTGAGCATGGGGGTCATGACCGTGTGGCTGATAGACACAGCCTTGTCCATGGAGAAGGCAGTGAAGGGCCGGGCATAGAGGTAGATGCTTGGAATGAAGACCATAGACACCACGACGATGTGGGTGGTGCAGGTGGAAGCTGCCTTCCTCCTTGCCTGCTCCGAATGGGACCTCAGCATCACCAGGATGACCAAGTAGGAGGCCAGGAGGAGAAAGAACCAGATGACATCCAGCAGCCCACTGTTGGAGATCATGAGGAGCTCTAGGAGGGAGGTGTCCGTGCAGGCAAGTCTCAGCACCTGTGGGACGTCACAGTAGAAGTTGTCCAGGACATTGGGGCCACAGAAAGGCAGGGGGAGCATCGGAGCCAGCTGGGTAATGGAGTGGACAAAACCTACCATCCACGCTGTCACCACCAGCCCCACACAGCGCTGAGTGTTCATGATGGTGACATAATGGAGGGGCCGGGAGATGGCAACAAGGCGGTCATAGGCCATCACTGAGAGGAAGAAGACCATGGCGCCTCCCAGAAAGTGGAAGAAGAAGACCTGGGCCATGCAGCCCAGGTAGGAGATGGTCTTCTTCTCAGAGAGGAAGTCCACCAGCATCTTTGGGGCAGTGACTGAGGAGAAACAGAGGTCTAAGACAGCCAGATTTCGAAGCAGAAAGTACATGGGGCTGTGAAGCCGGGAGTCTGCGGTCACTGCGATCATGATGAGGAGGTTTCCCAGAACAGTGGTGGTGTAGACCAGCAGGAACACCAAAAACAGGAAAAGCTGGAGCTCCCGAGTCTGTGAGAGCCCCAGGAAGACAAATTCTGATATCCAGGTGAGGTTCCCCGACTCCATGGCGTGTTTTCCATACACCTGAGGAAAGCGAACCACACACGGAGATACTTGAAGACACTTTCAGTGCTCAGGAGCTCAATCGATTTGTCCAGGTCCATAGGATGGTCATCCTCATGTGATGACCATGTAACCAGGTGCTGATTAAGTGACCTTATCGCTGGAGAGTTTACAGTTGCTGCTGGAATAAATATTTATGAGATCGTCAAACCATCCAGAGACACATGCAACCTGCCTTTCGAAGATTCAGTGTAATAAATTGGTGGGAAGACACTTGGAGTCCAACAGACCTGCAGTCAAACTTCAGGGCTGCTATGTCCTCGAGATTTGACCTTCAGTAAATTATGTAACCTCTCTGGGTCTCAGTTTCCATATCTGCAAGGTGAGAATAAACATGTTTTCTTTGTAGACTAGTTTAGGGAATTAAATAAAATAACACATAAAGTTCCTCGAACAGTGGCTGGAATAATAAATGATAATCACTCTCCTCTGTATAGTCTCCTACTCCAAAGACACCCTCTCTTCTTCCTGTCTCTAATGCATTTTTCTACCCATCATTTTTTTATGCAATGTTTAACACATTATAATGTTGATGAACTTTTCATGTGTCTGTGTTTTTCCTCCATAATTCATTAAAGTTCCCAGAGACATAAATGTGGATCTTATAGTTTATTTGTGCCAAATCTTGCTGATAGATAATACTCAAAAAGCTTGTGATATTGATTGCTGGATGGGTGACTAACTATAGGGTGAGTCCCCTGCACCTTTCTGATGTAGGTGGCCCCTTACTGAGTGAAGACCGGACATATGTGGTGTGTATATTGAGACAAGAGAGATGGGTGAGAGAGATTCTCTGGATTAAGAAATAGATGATGATGAAATTGTATGCAGGGGACTCAGAGAGCTCTTTTGAAAGGAATAAGAATTTTAAAATATGTTACTGAATACAAGGGTGGAAAACAAAGGGTGATGTTAAAATAAGAGAAATAGAATAGACAAAGGAATAAAGAAGGGAGATTAAGAGGAAGTGAGATAAAGGAAGAGAGCAAGTGAAGGAAGGGAGTGGAGAGGTAATGAAGTGGAAGTGGGGAGACAACAGGACCAAAGTGGTGAAGGGGATGGAAGATGAGAGATAGAGGGTAACAAATGAGGGGTTAGGTGGCCTCCCAGTCCCGCCACCGGGTCTGTCTCCCATCCTCTCCCAGCTGCCTGCTGCAATCTATTGTCTATTAGAAGTCTTTTTAGTCTCACCCTCTGCTTCCATCTGCTTCCACGCCAGCCCATTTTCTAGACAGCTGTCAAAGTGATCTTTCTAAACTCACATCTGATCTTGCTTCTCCCTCACTGTATTCTTTTGATTGTGTGGTGCCCACAACTTAAAACTCAGACTCTTAGAAGTCCCCTACCAAGCTTTTGTAAATCAATTCAAGGTAGAAAAACATGCTTATGTTTTCTAACCTAATGTATTAGTAGGCAATTTTTGTGATCTTGTTTTACGTGACTCCGTGGAGAACTTTACGGTGTGTTTCCTTATCCTTTGCTCTCAGCACCCTCCCTCTAACCCACAGGGCCAATGCCTCACTCCATCCTTAAAAGCCTGGGTTTTCACATGCAACCTGAGGCATCAGTTTTCAACATCACATCCCCCTGCATTACTCTCTGAGGCTCTCTTCACGTTCGAGACTTACTCCCATCAAGTCCATGTCACTTGTTTATTCTCCCCACTCTCCAGCAAGTGTTTCTAGATCCTTCTTATAGCTGATCTATTTACCGCTGGGGAAACCCTGGTCTCTCACAGTTCTTCAGCCCAGAGGAGAGAGAGGCCTCAGGTCTTACATCGTCTTGAAGATCCTTTTCCTGCAGCCTCAGTTTCCTACCCACGGCCCATACATCATGCGCACAATGGGTGTGACCCTAGGGGGTGAGACAATATCTTCAGGGAGCAACGACTGGACTGGGCTCAGGAAGCGGGACTGGGCTGATTACCTACCTCTGGGGCCGAAGGAGCAATGGGAGTTGTTAAAAAGTTTCTAAATGTCTCAAAAACACATACTCTTCGCGAGTTCCTCCTCGGGGGCCAAAGGGACCAAGGATAATGAACATTTAGAGATGTGTGGAATGTAGGATTCTCAGGCCAAGATCCAAAAGGTCAAGAGTCTTTTCAAAAGGAACAAACTTTCTACGAGTTTTAGAAACCGTTTCTCAGGCCAGTGATTCTTAACCTTGAATCACCTGCAAAGCTTGTTGAAAAACCAATTAGTGTGCCCCAGCCCCAGACTTTTTCATTCAGCTGGTCAACTTCGAGGCCAAGAATTTGCATTTGGAAGAAGCTCTCAGACGCTGCGGACGCTCCTGTTCCTGGGCCCACACAATGAGAACCACTGACTTGCTCCTCAGCACAGCGGACTGTTCCCTCTCATGGAATCGTCAAGATTAACTGGTTTGAAACTTTTCTTTCTTCTCCTTCTTCTCCTTTCTTCCTCTTCACCCCCCCACCCCACTTTTAAACTTAATATAAAATCTTTACTTAGATAGGAAAATGTTTGTATATAACATTGGAAATTTATTACCCTGCAAACCTTGTCCTTTATTTTGCCAACCAGACCCCCAGTGTTGATTCACCATCCATATCCTTAGTCTACTCACATCATCTATAAAATGCTAGCATTCATGCCCTGGCCAGTTGGCTCAGTTAGTTAGAGCGTCATGCCGATATGCCAAGGGTGTGGGTTCAATCCCCGGTTAGGGCACATATGAGAAGTAACCAATGGATGCATAAAGAAGTGGAACAACAAATTGATGTTTCTCTCTCTCTCACCACCCCTAAAATCAATAAATATATTTTTATTTTTTAATCTTTATTGTTCAATGTATTACAGTTGCCCCCCAATCCCCCCCATTACCCCGCTCCATCCGGTTCCCACCCCACCGCTGGCCTTCACCACCCTACTGTCTGTGTCCACAGGTAAAATCTCTGGTTAAGCTCTTCCTGCCCCCCTTCCCCCTTCCCTCTGAGATTCGTCCGTCTGTCCCATGCTTCCGTGCCTCTGATTCTGTTTTATGCACCAGTTCATTTTGTTCATTCGATTTCTTGTTCTTTTATTTTGATTTTTAGATTTAATTGTGGATAGATGCGTACTTGTTGCCACTGTGGGAGAGCTGCTGTGCGGGAGGTGTGGCCTAGCTATGAAGCAAGTAGGCTGGGGCTAGAGTCGGGTCTTGGACCTTTTATTGATGGTTTGGGGCACGCTGTCATCAGCTGCAGCTTGTTTGAAAGATTTTAACAAAGTCTGAAGCCGGAGCCAGGACAGGCGATTCATATGGAAAAGCTGCTGCAAACGGTTTGGGTGGGGCTGCAAATAGGAGGGGGCGGGGTCTCAGGGGATCCCCAGGGTGGAGCAAGCAGTGTGTGGGCCACGCTGGTATGGCTGCCAGTCAGCCCTGCGGACCCGAGGAGGTCCCAGCTCAGGAACAGTGATCCTTGCGAGCACCCTCGTCTGGGAGAAAGCCACCCCTGAGTTCCCGCCACCACCACCCCGCCCCTAACACTGGAGATCAGAAAAAGCAAGACCTTGTAAATTTGTGCGCGGGCCCTTTAAGAGGAACACGTGGGGTTCAGAAGCAGCCTCTGTGTCACTCAGACAAAATCCCCTCTGGTTTTTAAGGCCCCAAGTTACAGGGACTTCCCTCCGCAGCGCTGGGACCCTCGGCTGGGGGTCTGGTGTGGGGCTGGGACCCTTTGCTCCGCAGGGGCGGCCTCCGAGAGCCGATGTCCCTCAGGATTAGCAAACGGCACACGTGGGTGTCAACCAGCCTAGTCCGTGGGCCTCCGCCCCTCACCCACCTCAATGCGCTTCTCTAGTCGTAGGACTTCCGTTCAGTCAGCTTTCAGGTGTGTTCTGTATTTTAGTCGTAATTTTGATGTGGTTGTGGGAGGCGACGAGTACCGGCCATCTTGGTTCTCCATTAAATATATTTAAAAAATATTTTTGAGTCAGGCCAGTCATGTCCCTTTCTACTTCCAGGAGCTTCTACCTATATGGCAGACACCACCGATTGCCAAACCCCTTCTTCCAGGCTGGAAAGCCAGACATGCACCCTCCCATTTCCCTTTGCAGACGGGGGTGCCCATATGACCCAGTTCTGGCATCAAATCATAGGAGAATTCTGCTGAAGTGGTTCTAGGAGAATGTTTGCCCCCTGGTAAAAAGGAAAACCCACACGGACGCCTCTTCTAGTCCTTCTTGCTAGATTATTTGAATATAAAGATCTGATGCCTGGAAGTTTAGCAGTTATATTGCCATCAGGAGGAGAAAAGCAAGGAATTTCAGAGCAGCCAACCCAGAGTCCTAAAATGTTTGAGCTGTTGAATTAACCAACTTTGGAATTTCCTATCTTCTACTCTTTCTTTTAAAGTGAGATAATTTCCTCATTATTTTTGCCATTGTTTTATTGTTATTGTTGCTATTTGCAGTCAAAAGCATCCTTAAACTGTACTAGAGGCCCGATGCATGAAATTCGTGCAAGGGACTTGGCCCTCACAGCTGCGATGGCTGCCTCGGCCCTCGCAGCCCCAGCTTGGTTCAGAAAGTCATCCAGAAGGACATCCAGAAGGTCATTCAGCTGTCTGGTCTAATTAGCATATTACACTTTTATTATTATAGATGATAAAACCCTAATATACAAATTGACTGAATGGCAGAACGACTGGTCACTATGATGTGCACTGACCACCAGGGGGCAGATGCTCAATGCAGGAGCTGCCCCCTGGTGGTCAGTGCGCTCCCACAGGGGGAGTGCCGCTCAGCCAGAAGCCAGGCTCACAGCTGGCGAGCACAGTAGGGGTGGCAGGAGCCTCTCCCACCTCCGCGGCAGCCTCTTCCACCTCCACAGCAGCACTAAGGACCCCTCGGGGGACCCAGACTGCAAGAAAGCGCAGGCCGGGCTGAGGGACACCCTCCGTCCAGTGCACAAATGTCGTGCACCAGGCCTCTAGTAATATATATTTAAAGTGGGATAATCATTTTCTAAAGAGTGCACACCCAGATTACAGCAGTGTGTCAGGTGGGGAGCATCTCATCTTAAGGAGGATGTTGTCATATGTGGGTGATGTCACAGAAGGATGGTGGAGTCGGGAAACGTCACAACAGGTACAATTGAAGGAATACAGATGCTGCACCCAGGGAAGAGACACATTGGGGGATGAGGAACGTATCATCAGTTGTTTAAAGGAACTTAATATAAAAGCAAGAAAAGCTGTTCTGAGGGACCACACAGATCAAATATGACACTAAGTCCGTTTTCTCTCCCCTCATCTCCATAGGTCCACTGTGAGTAGGGAGAAATGTGTGAAACGAGGACAGGAAAGTGGAGGTGAAAGAGGGTTGAGTTGCCATGATGGCTTAGCGCAGTGGTTCTCAACCTTCCTAATGCCACGGCCCTTTAATACAGTTCCTCATGTTGTGGTGACCCCCAATTTCATTGTTACAAATTGAACATAATTAAAGCATAGTGATTAATCACAAAAACAATATGTAATTATATGTGTTTTCCGATGGTCTTAGACGACCCCTGTGAAAGGGTCGTTTGCCCCCCCACCCAAGCGGTCGCGACCCACAGGTTGAGAACCACTGGCTTAGAGAGAGCCCCAAAGGACTTATTTCTTGGATGGGATGGTTGCCAGGAGGGAAGAAAAAAAAAACAAAACGTTTCTACATTATCTTCTTAACTTTGAATCAATATTATACCTGACCAGAGACTTTTACAAAGTGAGGCATACTTCGGAGGAGATGGCGGGAGTAAATGTTAAGGTAGAGAGACAGAAATAAAAAGTAGATTCTGAGATTGACAGGGAAAGAACAAGACGCAGGAAAAATGGAACCGCCTCTCTGTGTAGGGTACTGATCAAGGTGCTGGGAGGACTGAAAGGTGAAGAGAGCACAGCCCCTGCCCTCTTGGAGTCCTCATCCCAGTGCAGGAAGTCCAAGAGAAAACCCATGAGGTGTTAGCCTCGGACTGAACTCCCTGCCCCAGAACTGGAACGTGAATAGACATGCCCCGCCTTCTCTGACCTTGCTCCCCAAACTACCCACTTCTCCTCTGAACCAAGTCATCCAAATGATAGAAAGACGGTGTTGGGAAAGTAGAATAGTTTGCAGAATATACAAGGGGCATTTGGTAGGAAAAGAAATCCTAAGGGCCAATGTCCTTATGGGAAATATTCATACAATGTTAGAAGTGAGACCACTTCCCAAATACCACAATGGGTAATGAGGCAGGGAGCAAAGAAGAATGCGATTGTTCCCGAGTTAAGATGAAACGGTTGGCTATTTGTCACAGATGTTGATCCGTGGATGAGGCACCCTCTGGGTTTTCCCTTGTGGCTGTGGGAGACCCTGAGTTTTAAATCCCCCCCATGTCTCCTACCTCTAAACTTGGAGTCAGAGGAACCCCTTGCTGCTCATTACTCAGCAAGGCATTTCTCTCTGAGTTTCCTCGTTTGTAAAACTGTTTGATATAAAAATAAGGTGTTCATCATGAGTTTTATGAGAATGAGATAAAAGTGTGAAAGTGCCCAAAACAGTATCTGACACAGGAGTGGGTCCGTAGAAATATTGATTTAATCTTAATTGTCACACTCTGTAAAGACTTTTCTCCGCTTTCACATGGGGTAACAAAAGTTCAGAGAGAAGTTTGTCATTTCAAGTCGACCTATTTAAAGTTCCCTCCCTGTTGCAAATCACTAGGTGTTTGCCTAATCTCTTCATGGCCGCCTGCATCTCCTGGTTCCTCAGGGTGTAGATCATGGGGTTGAGCATGGGGGTCATGACTGTGTAGCTGATGGACACAGCCTTGTCCATGGGGAAGGGAGTGAAGGGCCGGGAGTAGATGTAGATGCAGGGAATGAAGATCAGAGACACCACGATGATGTGGGTCGTGCAGGTGGAAGCTGCCTTCCGCCTTGCCTGTCCCGAGTGGGACCTCAGCATCATGAGGATGACGGTGTAAGAGATCAGAAGGAGGAGGAACCAGATGAGGACCAGCAGCCCACTGTTGGAGATCATGAGGAGCTCTAGGAGGGAGGTGTCCGTGCAGGCAAGTCTCAACACCTGTGGGACGTCACAGTAGAAGTTGTCCAGGACATTGGGGCCACAGAAAGGCAGTGGCAGCATCAGAGCCAGCTGGACAATGGAGTGGACAAAGCCCCCTACCCAAGCAGCCACCACCAGCCCCACACACAATCGAGTATTCATGATGGCGGCATAGCGGAGGGGCCGGGAAATGGCTATGTAGCGATCATAAGCCATCACTGAGAGAAAGAAGACTGTTCCGCCTCCCAAGAGATGGAAGAAGAAGATCTGGGCCATGCAGCCCTGGTAGGAGATAGTCTTCGTCTCGTGAAGGAAGTCCGCCAGCATCTTCGGAGTCGTGACTGTGGAATAGCAGAGGTCTATGACAGCCAGATTTCGAAGCAGGAAGTACATGGGCATGTGAAGCCGGGGGTCAACAGTCACTGTGACCATGATGAGGAGGTTTCCCACGACAGTGGTGACATAGACCAGTAGAAACACCAGGAACAGGAATTTCTGGAGCTCCCGAGTCTGTGAGAACCCTAAGAGGACAAACTCTGACACCCATGTGAGGTTCTGTGGTTCCATGGAATCTCCCCCACATGACCAGAGAGAAACCTGCAAAACAAAAATTATGAAAATTCACCCGTTTTCCTGTGGAATGTCAGGATGGAGTTGATCACAGGCATTATTCTGTATTGTTCCAAGTGGAAGCGTAGGGGAGCCTTCCATGGAGTTGAATACATTTTTCAAGGCTCTCACGGGCTTATCTCCCTAACCACACCCTACATTGTGTTACTGGCATTGATGGATCTTTCCCCCTTTGAACCGTGCTGTCCTTGTCCATGGCTTTCATGTCTGATTCATGCCTGCTGTACCCAGTATGTGCCTTGTGAACCACAGGCTCCACAAATACAGTTGAATCAATCAATCAATGAATAAACATGCCAGCAAGTATCCGTGACCACAGATACCATCAACCTAGGTGCAAAAATCTAGAGTGTGAAAGTAGAGACTAGTAATTGTAAATACACAAATAGATGCTTCTTCACCACAAAGATTTCAGGAGATTCATATGGGTCATTTTGAAGGAAGAGAGGTGAGCATGAGACAAAATTGTCATGGACAAATTCAGAGACAAAGGTGAAGAAAAACAAGCAGGCCTGGACTGTGGTAAAGGTGGGATGATTAGTGCTTCTCAAACTTTTGTGCAGAAATATTTCTCTAGTGGCATTTGTTGTCATGGGGCCATGTGCAGGGCGAACCCAAGCAGCCCAGGACACATGCAAAATTTTCTTGAACTCTTATGTTTTATATATTTACACTTATGTGAATTTTCTATTGTATTTCAACATGAACACATAGGTTTCATGTGTGGATTTCTGTTACAAAATCTGTAATTTAAGTATTGTGGCTTATAAAACTTTGGTAAGTCCAAGGTGCATTATAAAATAAATACAGGAGAGGGAAGAAACACGTTCTTTTGTTCAGCCGGTGAAGGTTCTAGACAACATTCACTTGAAAAATGAACTGAGTTCTTTGGTGTTGAAACCCATTCCCTTGGGTTACACTTTTCCAAAATTTAATTGTTCAGGAAAATTTGCCAAGTCCTCGCCCCAGGAAGATCATAATCATAGAACACTCTCCCCTCCCTGACTATATGGCAGGGACAGCAGAATTCCACTGATGCTCTTTTTACAAGGGAATTGAAAAACTATATGCAAAATAAAAAGTCCTATCAACTTATTACACAAATAAAGAACAGAATTATCTCTAACATTATCTGTGAAGTATTACAGTACTCAAAATATCACCACATTTGTCTCATCCAAAACTCACATTTATCCTAAATATTTGTGTAAAGATGATGATGCTTCAGGGAGAGGCACTCTGTTTATTCCGTGGCCCATTGACTCCCAGCATAGGACCATTTGAAAAGTGTCTCCATAGGCAACTGAGAACCCCTGGAAGACTTTTGAAGGAAAATGACCTGATGGTGCAGGGTTATAGTGGGCATGTCCCAGCTCACTAGGGCAGGAAGCCCTGAGGCAGGCAAGAATGGAATGGACACTTCTGGGCCTTTGTCACAGCAACCCCAGCAGAGAGTAAGTTTTTGTCTCTGGCTTTGTGTCCTTGTGGAGGTGAGACTGGGTGGGCAGCAGCCTAAATGGCGTGGTTTGGTCTCTCTGAGAAAGCCCCTGACCCCTAACCCTTCATTCCCAACCCAATTCTCCCAGCTGGCCATTGGTTCCTAAAATGCCAACAGCACAGCTTTAGTATCTCTATTTTTATCTTTGTCCGTATTAAGATTCCAACTACCATACCCTTTTATACACCTTTATCTGTCAGAGATGCACTGTGAGGGCATCAGTATATCTGACAATTTCCACAGAAACAAGTCGAAGTATCTGGCTTTCCCCGGCAAGCAGATGGACAACACCCCATCCCACGGCCCCTACCACTTCCGAGCCCCCAGCTACATGTGTAGGCAGACTGTGCACGGCAGGCTGCTGCACAAGAACAAGTGAGGCCTGGCTTCCCTGGACCGCTGCAAGGTGTTCAGTGGAATCCTGCCGCCCTACGACAAGAAAAAGCAAATGGTGGCTCCTGCCGCCCTCCAAGCTGTGTGTCTGAAACCTATATGGACGTTCGCCTACCTACGGCGCGGGCTCCTGGAGTTGGCTGGAACTATCCGGCAGTCACAGCCACACTGGAGAAGAGGAAGGAGAAGGCCAAGAGTTATTACTGGGAGAAAAAACAGCTCATGCATCTACGAAACAAGCCCAAAATAACGTAGAGGGGGGAAAAGGACAAATATAAAGGTCCGCAACACCCATGGACTTCTGGTCTGAACCCAATAACATTGATTATTAATTCTTCAAAAAAAAAATTTCCCCCATGGTTCTTCATTGTCTACAGGAAAGACTTCATACTTAGATGGGTTTTCATGGGCTTCCTCACAACCTGGCTCCTACCTTTGCAGAGCCATCTGCCACTCAGCAGTAGTAGTAGTAATAAAATCCTCATTGTTAGTGGTTAGTAATTGTGGCCATTGCAGTAGTAAACATTTATTGAGTGCTTATTATATACTATTCCCTATGCTAAGCATTTTGTAAGCGTTGTCTTGTTTGATCTTCATGCATTATGCTCATGCTTATAAAATGTAAATATATTTTTAGTTTTTATATTTAGTTAATTCACGTTGAGTTCATTTTTACATATGGAGTGATGTAAGGATCCAACTCTATTGTTTTGCATGTGGTTATCCAGTTGTCCTCACCATTTTTTTTTTTTTTTGAAGAGACCATTTTTTCTCCATTGAATGGCCTTGTACCGTTTGTAAGTAAAATTTCAAGAAATTCTCAAGAAAGTTTACAAGAACTAAATCCCTGATAATTAAGTACTATTAATTATCCCCACTTTGCAGATAAGTAAACTGAGG
Source organism: Myotis davidii (assembly GCF_000327345.1). Lineage (NCBI taxonomy): Eukaryota > Metazoa > Chordata > Mammalia > Chiroptera > Vespertilionidae > Myotis > Myotis davidii. The sequence goes on from NW_006285483.1 coordinate 2,352,810, forward strand.
CTTAAAGAGGTGGCGCCAGGTCACACAGAGAATAATTAGTCCCAGAATTGTATTCTTAACTATAATTCTCTTTTTACTTGCTCCCCCTCTAAGAATCCTTGAGCTCCTCAGTTCCGCAGGTCTCAGTGCCTTTTGTCAAGCCAGTGCCCAACCTGATCGCCGTCCCATCCTGTTGACTTATCTGAATTCTACCCCTCCTTCAAGGCCCAAAGAATTAGCTCTCCCATACACTGCCATGTATCGGTGTTTTTCCATAAGGAAGGCTCTGTCACTTCACATGTGTTTGCAATTCAGTGTAAACCTGATATGTTTGGTGCTACACGGTTCCTGGTGCACACATAACCTTTCTCATGGGTGTTTTCCAAAAAGAATGCTTGATATGTTTATAGTGGATGGAACAACAGGATGGGCCAGACCATTGAGAGAGGTGGAGAGAGAGTAGCCACTGCATGAAAAGTTTCAGTTTAAGGGACCTTGAAGGGCACCCAAGGATCCGAATTCCCAGCATCACCAGATTTATGCACCCAGAAGTGTTGTCTGAGCATGGCCAGCGTTCTTTCTACACACTCATAATATTCTTTGGACATGATTCTTCAACCGACCTACACAGAGACTAAATTTAGAGGGCGTCTAGATGGGAAAGAAAACAGGAGACCTAACAAGGGGGCCTGATGTGTATGGGGTAAAGGAAGGCCTGCAGGCTCCTTTGTGTTGTTACTCAATCTTGTCTCGCGTCTGTCCTGCTCTCAGGAAATCAGTCCACACAGGACTAAGAGAAAGGAGGGGAGGAGGAATATGTGGTCTCAAAAATGGGGGTGAATCTAGTTGGTGGTCATCTTGGAAGCATTAGCAGGTTTTATTAAACGCAAGATTTAAGGACAGATAAGATGGAGGTATAGCAATAGAGAAGGAATGGAAGTCTGAAGCAAGTGGGAGAAGCAGCAGCAGCAGGAGGAGGAAGGTGAAGGAATAAAAGAGGATTGAAAGGGGAACATTAGAGGGTGGGAAGTGTGAGAGAGGCTTGGTTTGTTGTCTCCGAGGTGTGGGAAGTAGCTGTAGATTGTTTGTGGGAGGTAGGGGAGAAAGCAGTTGCATCTATATTCCTCTCTCCCTCCCACCCTCTGTCCTAAATTCCACCCAACATATAAGCCAGTACAGAAAAAAGTCTTAATTCTAGATAAAATCAACTGTTCCCCAAATCCTGCCCCCCTAGCATTCTTGCCCAATGAATTCCCATACCTTCCCTCCACCCCATGCTTATCTTACTTCTTAAAAAAAATTTTTTTTAAACATTTTTTTTTTATTTCAGAGAGGAAGGCGGGGGGAAAGAGAGATAGAAACACCAAAGATGAGAGAGAATCAGTGATCAGCTGCTTCCTGCACACCCCCTACATGGGGATCGAGCTGGAAACCTGGACATGTGCCCTTGACCAGAATTGAACCCAGGACCCTTCCGTCCACAGGCCGACGCTCTATCCACGGAGCCAAACCGGCGAGGGCCCCGTGATTTTCCTACAATAGGCTTTGGCAGGAGCATTCTCAGTGCTAACTTGTCCACGGGCAGGACACTGGGCCCATCACCTACCTCCAGCCCCAAGTGGCCGAGTGGACTTAGAGCCTCCCATCTTCCAGGCCATCCTTCTCCTGCAGCTCCATGTTTCTGGCCTCGCTAAGACCAGGAACACATATAGGATTGGCCTTCAGGGAAGGGACAGGCCTCAGAGGACAAAAGTTAGGCTTAACTTGTGACTGAAGCTGGGCTCAGGCTGCTGAGGGTAAGAGCAATGGGAGTTATTAAAAAGTGTGTGAGCCGTTGCATCAGATGCACAATTATAAACTCTTCGGGGGCACTGAGCGTAGACCCAGATGAAGGAGGCTAAGAGCCCTGAAGGAAAACGAATTCACAGGAAGGTTTATAAGAACTAAATCCCTGAAGGTGGCACTAAGGACAGCACAAGGCTCCACCCTCTGCTTCCACCACTGTAGGTGAAAGAGTGAACTATGTCTGAGGACATGTCCGGGTCACACCCTTCGAGGCCTCTTTCACATGTACGGCTGTTAAGGCATCTCTCACTCCAGCCTCTGGTCTGTCCTTACAGCCACAGTGACGTTCCCAATATAAATGGGTGTAATTTACCTTCAAGATTTAATTCACATGCCATAAAGCTCTCCATTGTAAAACGCACAGTCCAGTGGGTTGTAGTATATCACAAGCATTTGTAACCATTACCACTATGTGACTCCATAAATTTTTCATGACCCCAAAAAGAAACCTCATGTTTTCAAGTAGTCACTACCCACTCTCTTCTCTCCCCAGTCCCTGGCAACGACTAAACTACTTTTCGTCCTTATAAATTAGCTTATTCTGTAAATTTTGTATAAATGGAATCATATAATATGTGGTGTTTTATGTCTTGCTTCTTTCTCTTAGCATGTTTTCAAGGTTCATCCATGTTGTAGCATGCGTCACTTCATTCCTTTTTGACTGAGTAAATATTCCATTGTATGGATATAGCACTTTTGTTTATCCATCAATTCGTTCTTGAACATTTGATTGTTTCTACTTTTTTACTATTATAAATAACTAGTAGCCCTGCGCAGGAATCCGTGCGCCAGTAGCTCGTTAGTAGCTCGCTGCCCCGCCCTCCTGTAACACCCCCATCCCCCTGCACACACCCCTTTGCTTGCTGCCCTGCCCCCTCCGTAGCTCTCCGAGGCCCACTTGTAGCTCACTGTCCCACCCTCCTGCTGATCCATGATCCAGTCCTTACGCGATCGGTCGTTACGCTTCACGGCATAATGACCATTTGCATATTACATCTTTATTATATAGGATGCTTTGAATTATCTTGGGTATATACTTAGCAGTGGAAGTACTGGGTCATATGGCAAGTCTATGTTCAACTTTTGAAGGAACTGCCAGCCTGTTTTCCAATGGCTGCACCATTTTATATTCCCAGTACAGTGTCCAAAGAGTGATGATCTCTCCACATCATCACCAACACCTCTTGTTATCTGTCTTTTTATTTTAATCGTCTTAGTGGGAGTGAAGTGGTATTCAGTGTGGTTTTGATTTGCATTTCCTTAATGGTCAATGGTATTGAACATCTTTTTATGTGCTTGTTGGCCATTTGTATATTTTCTTTGGAGGAATATCTGTTTTGGTTCTTTGCCCACTTTTCAATGGGGTCATTTGTCTTTTTGTTGTTGAGTTATAAGAGTTCTTTCTGCATTCTGGGTATTAGACCCTTATAAGATGTGTGATTTACAAATATTTTCTCCCATTCTGTAGGTTACCTTTTCATGTTTTGATAATGTGCTTTGAAGTACAAACTATTTTCATTTTTATGAAATCTAATACATCTATTTTTTTCTTTTGTTGCTCGTGCTTTTGGTGTCAAATTTTTAAATCTGTTGACAAATCCAAGATCATGAAGATTTACTTCTTTAAGAGTTTTATATATTTAGTTCTTATATTTAGATAGTCCATTAATATTGAGTTAATTTTTACTTATGAAATAAGGGTCCAACTTTATTGTTTTGCATGTGGTTGTTCAGTTGTCCCCACCAATTTTTGAAGGAACTATTCTTTCTCCATTGAATGGCCATGGCACCCTTATAAATAAAATTAATTGACCATAGATGTTTTGGGCTATTTCTGGACACTCAATTCTATTCTATTGGTCTATCTGTTTATCTGTGGGCTGGTATCACACTATTTCAATTACTGTAGCTTTAATAAGTTTTGAGATTAGAAGTGTGAATTCTTCTACTCTGTTTTTCTTTTTCAATGTTGTTCTGCTAATTGGAGGACCTTGTAATTGCAAATGAATTTGAGAAATTGGATCTTCCATTTCTGCAAAAAAAAAAGGCCATTGGAATTTTGGTAGGGATTGCATTGAATCTGTAGATCACTTTGGGGAGTATTGCTATTGTAACAATATTAAGCTTTCCAATATATGAACATGGGATGTCTTTTTAATTTATTTAGCTCTTTATTTTTTTTTTCAGCAATGTTTTATAGCCTTCAAGTGTACAAGTCTTTCATCATCTTGGTTAACGTTTTCTTAGGTATTTTATTCTTTTGGATGCTATTTTAAATGGTATTTTTAAACTTATTTTTATAAGTGTCTTTTACTAGTTTATAGAAGCACAACTAATATTTTTATTTGATCTTGGACCCTGCAACTTTGCCAAATTTTCTTACCTCCTCTAATAGATTTTTGTGGGTTATATGGGATTTTCTATATATAGAATCATGTCATCTGCAAATAGAGACAGTTTTCTTTCTTCCTTCCTAATGTGGGTGTCATTTATTTTTCTTGTCTAATTGCTCTGGCTAGAATTTCCAGTACAATATTGAATAATAATGATGAAATAAGCATCTTTTTCTTATTCCTTATCTTAGTGGGGGAAGCTTTTAGTTTTCACTATTGAGATAATGTTTGTTATGGGTTTTTCCACAAATAACTCCCTTATATTCCTAATTTGCTAAGTTTTTTTTCTCATGAAAGGGTGTTAAGTTTTTTCAAATGTTTCTTCTGCAACTATTGAGATGATTATGTGGGTTTTCCTTTATTTTATTAATGTAGCGTATTACATTGATTAATTTTTCTTATGCTAAACCATCTTTGCATTTCTGGGGCAAATCACACCTGGGCATGGTGTATAATCCTTTTAATTCACTGTTGAACTTGGTTTGCTAGTTTTTTTGTAGTTTTTTTGAGGATTTTTGCATCTCTATGTATAAGAAATACTTGCCTGTGGTTTTTTTATTTTCTTGTGGTATCTTTCTTTGACTTTGATATCAGGGTAAAGCTCATCTTATAGAGTGTGTTAGGAAATGTTCCCTTTACTCCTATTTTTGGGAAGCATTTGAGTACTATTGGTGTTACTTCTCCTTTAAATTTTTGGTAGAATTCACCTAATAAAACCATCTGGTTCTGGACTTTTCTTTGTTAGGAGGTTTTTAAATACAATTTTTACTTCTTTTAGATCAGTAGAGATTTTCTATTACTTCTTAAGTAATTACTTAGGTAATTTGCGTGTTTTAGGAATTTGTCCATTTAATCTAGATAATCTAATTTATTAGTATAGAATTCCTCCTAGTATTCTATTATAATCCTTTTCATTTCCATAAGGCTGGTAGTAATGCTCCCACTTTCATTTCTAATTTTACTTATTTGTGTCTTCTCTCTCTTTTTAAGTCAGTTTAGCTAAAGATTTATAAATTTTGTTCATCTTTTCAAAGAATCACCTTTGGTTTCATTAATTCAATTGTTTTTCTATTGTCTATTTCATTTATGTCTGTTCTCATCTTTATTATTTCCTTCTTTCTTCTGACTTTGGGTTTAATATGCTCCTCTTCTAGTTCCCTCAAGTGAAGAGAGAATGCAAGAAGCCTGGAGTCCCACCTGAAGGGACCGGAGCTGTCTCAGTCACAGGAGCTCTCAGAGCCAATCAACCAGAGCCTCCTCCCAGCACACACCCTACAGGTAAGAGATACTGCTGGGGATGGGATCAAAACAGATCCAGATGAGACAACAGAGACAAAGGAAGCAGAAGGTACAGACCAAAAAGCCTGGGAGGACAGAGTGAGCTCTGACAGAGCTAATCATTCTCAGAAAGCAAGAAACCACATTTTCAGATATTACATAAAAACAATGGAAGGGGCTGGGGATGTGTGAATCGTGCCTCTTCTAAAAGTTTATCAAAATTACTTTTACATAAAAACGAGCCACAGAAAAATATCAAGGAAAAATAACACACAAAGTTGTTATCAGAAATAAATGACTAAAGAGCAGAGTAATATCCCAAGGACAATGAGATCACACCAGAAAGGCCACCAAACAAATCAAAACTAGACTTAGCCCTGTGCAGTGTGGCTCAGTTGGTTGGGAGTCCTCCCGTGCACTGAAAGGTCCGGGTCAGGGCACATGCCAGGTGTGGGCTCAATTATTGGTTGGGGTTGTGCAGGAGATGGCCCATTGATCAATTCACTCTCACATCAATAATTCTCTCTCTCTCTCTCCCATCCCTCTCTCCCTCTCTCCCTCTCCCTTCTTTTCTCTCTAAAACAACATTAACAAAACAAAAAAACAAACCTATGACTTAGAAATTATAAGACTCCCTCCATCTCTTCCCACTTACTACAAATAAAATGTGAGGACACTGAAAAGAGAACAACAGCTGGCAGTTTGGGGCGGGAAGTCAAAACTTGACTCAACAACCAATACAGAGCAATTGGTTCCCTGATTGTCTTTCCTTCCATGGCTACTGATTTAAACTGTAGAGCCCTAGAAAAGTACAGACAAAACAAAACTAAAGGGAAAGCCCTCTCTCTTATGGCCAGAGGATTGAGGAAGGGAGCCCCTGCAGAACTGAGAATGTGTACGGAAATCCTCGTTTTCTCCTCCTGCTCCTAACCTCCGGTCATGGAGCTACAATCCTGCAGCGGCTGCACAAGCACTTCAGATTCTGAACAAAAACCCTCTCGTGCTAGAAGACTGCGATAAACGGGTTCACAGCGTCCAAATGGCATGCAGAGAGTGCCTATGATTTTTCTCTCTTTACTTTCACCGCGTGGCACAGAGACAGCCCAGTCATGGGAAGTTCGTGACAGCACCGGAAGGCTAAACCCCTATCTTCGCAGCCAGAGAAAAGGGGACCCTATGAGCTAGATGGCACAAATCACAGAGAAGAAAGGACCCTTAAATCTGAGGGGTAGTGTGGACCACAGCCCAGGTCCCACGTGCGGAGCACACCCAAATAGCCCACAAAGGCTTTGAAAAGTTCGCTGATATTGGCACCACACCTCACACAAGACAGGTCAGGGTTAACTCACAGCTCAAACAATCAAACAAACAAACAAAATCAACATTTTTCAGAGGATACTGACAAGACTGATATTTCATAATCTGATATTTCCAGGATACAATCCAAAATTATTCAGCATTAAAAGAAAAAATAACCACCAAAAAATAGGATAACTTCAACAACTTGCAAGGAAAACAATGAACAAATACCAACTCTCAATGTTGAAATGACCAAAGACTTTAAAGTCGCTATTATCACCATATTCCCCAAGGTAAAAGTGAATACCCTTGAAACCTTTGGAAAGATAGCAGTTCTCAGTAAAAAAGTAAAAACTCTAAAAAAAGAACCAAATGGAAAGTTGAGAACTGAAGAAAAAAAACACACAAGAGAAATACAAAATTCACTGAAGGAACTCAATGGAGATGACAGAAGAAAGAGTCAGTGAACTTGAAGATAGAGCAATAGATAATATCCCATCTGAAAACAGAGATCACAGTCAAGGCTGAGTTCACACATGGTCAGTTTGCCCGGGAGACTATGTGTCTGGGTCGATGATCCCAACGCCACATCTTCCACCTTTCCAGGGTTTCATCCCCTGTGTGTGTTCCCTTCCCTTTTCAATGTCACCCTTGCTGGAGTAACTCTGTGGTCTCTCGGCTTCGCTGGGTAATCTCCCTGGATTAGTTTTCCTTCTCCAAAGACTCAGCTCATTTCTGCTTTAACCTTGAGGCTATTTTACAGATTCACAAAATGTTCATATCTGCCATTGGTTAGGTACCTCTCCTGTCTCCTTACGATACACTATCTTTCAGAAACGTCTCTGCTTATAGAATCAGATTTATTTTCATCTCACTTTTTTAAAAGCTGCTTTGCTCAAGGTTGAGAATATGTGACCGAGTTGCATTCCTTTCCCCCACCAAAAAAATGCTCCAAAAAGTGACTTGGCTACTTTCCTCCAAGATTTTCACCACTTCTATCCTGGATCATCCTTCTTTATAGCCCAGATTTAAGTGCAAATTGTTACATAGCTCTGATTGTGTGTTTGTTTTTTCATCCACCCAGCCCTCTCCCCTTTCCTTCCCTCCAGCCATGTCTTTCTAGCTCAAAACAGGACAGAGGAGAAGGAGGTAGAAGCCACAGCCTCCACTCATTCTGGAGGAAATTCTCATGGAGGAACTCAGGTTATGTGTGGGGTGACCAGATAAGCACTGACCAAGTCAAACAAGCCACCAACACGCCATGTAACCTTGAAAGGGACCTAGAGTCATAGAATGTTAAAGCTCTCTGAAGCCATACGAGGTCATCTACTCCAGCTTTCTACCTTCACATATGCAGAAACTGAGGCCTGGCGACCTGATAGAACCTGCTGCCAGTCATGTGGTTGGTTAATGGCATATCTGGGTACACACAGGACTATAATATCAATGCTCTTTCCATCACCCCTTGCTGATTGCCTCCATTTCCTCATCTGTACAATGGGCACAGTGAGGGTTATAGATTAGAACAAATGACCTAAAACTGCTATAGGAACATGGGAAATAGAAAATCATATTCAAATGAGAGGTTATTAACTTTATTGATAATCCCCACTGGAAATTGATTCTCTGCTGTGCCCCAGTGGAAGGTCAGAACCCAAGGGAGGTCTAAGCTGGCTCATCCACCTCTCCTGAGGCCGGTAAACTTTTAAAGGAAACACTGGGCAGAGAGCCATGGCCACCGCAGCTAATAAGGCTCGCTGGAACCACTTTAAAAGTTGTGTTGTTCAAACATACCTGCAGTCAATACCCAGATCTCAACAACCCATGTTAAGGGACCATGGGGTTATGAATGGTTTATTCTCTTCCTTTCTCTATTTTACAAATTGATTGCAATGTGATTTATTGTTTTGGCATATCATACTTGATCTATTATAGGCTTTCAGCAAACTTTTGTTAAATATAAAATTAATAATTTGAAATGAAATTTCTTGAAGACTTAAAGAGCTGCAAGAGGCATGCCAAGGCATTCGTGTGTAAGAAGCTGTAAGAATTGAAAAAAGCAAGGATTCCCACTCTCACCAGTCCTATTTAACATCATACTGAAGTCCCAGCATTAAAGCAATAAAAAAAAAAAAACATTTAAAAAAGTAAACTGATATCCATACTCTCAGAAAACATGATTGTCTATATAGAAGTTCCTAAGGAACCCACAAAAATAAACCTAAAATTAGTAAGTTTAGCAAGATGGCAGTGTACTGGCAATGAACAATTGAAAAATCAAAATGTAAAGAAAAACATTTAAAATAGCTCTAGAAATGAAGAGCTTAAGTATAAATTTAACAAAATGTGTATAGGATGTGTATGCTGAAAACTACAAAATGATGATCAAAGAAATAAAAGATGATCTAAATAGATGGAGAGACATACCATGTTCATGATCTGGAAGACACAATATTACGAAGATCTCAATTCTCCCCCAACTGATGCATAGATTCAATGCAAACACGATAGAAATCCCAGCAGGTTTTCTGGGTGGATACTGACAAGATGATTCCAAGATGCAGTTGGAAAGGCAAAAGAACTAGAATGGCCAAAACAATATTGAAAAGAATAAGGTTGGAGGAATCACACGCCTCGATTTTAAGAGTTATTATAAAGCCACAGTAATAAATCCAGTGTGGTATTGATAAAGGAATAAACACAGAGACCAATGAAATAGAATAGAGAGTCTAGAAATACCCTCACATAATATGGCTAATTAACTCTTGACAAAAATGCAAAGATAATTCAAAGGGGAAAAAGAACATTTGTTTCAACAAATGCTATTGCAACAATTAAACATCCAGATACAGAAAAGTGAACTTTGCCTTAAATTCTACACCTTATACAAAATTTTCAATTCTGGTGGATATTTCCAGAATGAATTTATATACAGAAACCTAAGTAAACAAAAAAGAGGCAATTATAAACTCCAGAAAATACAAAAGTTGAAATGTAATTGTAGTACAATATGCGGCTCACCCATCAATATTAATTGTATTGTCTTGATAATATAAACACCCAGGGGCATTCCGAGGGCAGGATGGTGAGAGCAATCTGCTCCAAGTGCAAGTAGTAAGCATGCATTCTCTGCAGACAAATTAAAAGCAATAATAAAATTTACTTAAAGTCAGTCTGGTTTTCATTATCACTGTGCACTAGCAATTCTAAATAATATCAGTGATAAAAAAAATACTCCTCTCCCAAAATATTTTTTGTTTGTTCTTATTTATAAATAAGATTTGAAGTTCCTGTTGAGCTTTAAAAATATATCCACAAGCCACAAGCCCTAGCTAGTTTGGCTCACTGGACAGAGTGTCAGCCTGTGGACTGAAGGATCCTGGGTTCGATCCCAGTCAAGGGCACATGCCCGGGTTGCAGGCTTGATCCCCAGTGAGGGTGTCCAGGAGGCAACCAATCAATCACTCTCTCTCATCATTGATGTTTCTCTCCCTCTATCTCTCTCCCTTCCTCTCTGAAATCAGTAAAAAGAATATTAAAAAAAATATATATATATCCACAAGCTTCAAATGAACACATTTTTGTTATTCACCCTTTAATGAACATTTTATTTGACATGAAAGTTAATTTGAGGAGCTCCCAGTTGTAAGTTGGTCTCCAGCGCATGTGGATTCCACTACAAGCAATTGATTTGAGAGCAAATTTCTAATGGTTCAGAATCACTGCTCAAGCTCATTTCCAGCCCAGTTCATGTCTCCAACCCTGTGGTACCACATAGCCCTGCTGTTAACCAGTAGATTAAAGTAAACAAGGCAAGCAGTGGTTGTAAAGGCAGCGAAGCAGAACTCGAGTGACTCTAATCCTGCCATTCCGTGTGACCACTCGGAGTTCTTATTTGTGCTTAAAACACGAAACAGTGAAACATCGTGCAAACTGCAAGGTGTAAGTATTTGGTCGGTAAACCCAAATTTTAGTGTATACACGATGTTTGACTTAATTTGAACAATTTGAAATGTATTCTTCCTTTCTAATCATTGCGTTTTTAACCCAAAGAATGAATCCAGAAAATCAAATGTGGCATTGGGGGCATTCGTAGTAATTTCCTAAATGTGCCTTTCAGTTTTACAAAAACTTCACACTGAAACAAAAGAAAAGCACTTAATAGCTTATTGTAGAATTACTTACCTAAAATATTTGGTCAGACTTTAACCAAAGGATAAACATGTATTAAGTATCTATAAAACTTGTTAGATAAATAGTTGTGCTTTTTTGTCCCGTGTGAACTTGGAAGAACTTGTCGACATTTGTAATATGGTTGTGAAACCAGCCACTGATTCAGCCCATAAATATTTTGAATTTCATAAGGGAACTTGAGGTGCAGTACCCATATTAACATGAAGCAATGTTAACCCAGTAGAGTTCAGTACGGAAAATGTACAAAAGCAATATATGGATCTATTTTAAAATATATAATACCTTCAACATTACATAAAGGTAATGAAAAATCTTAAGAAATTCAAGTTGAGACACCCAAAGCACTATGCTTGAGACAATAAAATTGGATGATTACTTTTTCCTTTTTTGTACTGTAATTTGAATTATTTTTGACTGGCATTATCTATATGAAGTTCAATAAAAGAACATTTTTACTCTGTATTTCTTTTCTGGATGTTGTTATTATTTCATGATTATTACTGATGTCAAAAAAATGGTCCCATGCTGGCATGCCCTGCACTGGATATTGATTCAGTGGAAAGTGGTGATCATTATTTTTGGAGGATGAGAGGAGATTGAGTGTGGGCGTGTGCATTCGGGAGAGGGCCCAGTAAATGATTCAGGAGCCTCAGCTGCCACAGCGGGGAGCCAGTGCTTTGGGGTGTGGATGTGATAGCCAAGGAGATCGCTGTAAATGGGGACTGCACCCCCAGAGCAGTGAGGTCTGGATGGGTAAGGACATGGAGCAAAGAAACGCTATCTTTCATTGAGAGCCAAGTGGTAAAACTTGACTTTTAAATCAATGTTCATATCTTGCTTTAAAAGGAAATAATTGTAAAAGCAAAAGAACTTAAGAATGGAAATGCCAGTATAAAAAGACTGGGCAGTCAGCTTCAGACACACTTAACTATATAATCTGGAAATATTATACAGGACAGAATATAAATAATATAAACCCCTATGAAAGGAAAATCAACAGAAGGTAACAAATTGGGCAACTGATAATGGGTGGAGGAAGTATAACTGTGCTAACCACCTCACCTTTTATACCAGGGAATCAATCAATATTGTCTAAAATTGAACCGTGAAATTTGAGAAATAAATCACTCTAACCTCTTTATGGTTTTATGGTTCTTTCATAATCACTTTTTCTTAACCCTGGGGGGCAGGATCTTTTAGTAATCAATATATCATATGATGGGAAAAAAAAGTACATTTTCTTCGGCTCTTTTTCTGCTGTTGAATTTGATGATAATCTTGCATGTTGATAAAATGTAGAATAGGGATCAACTTTACAAAATTATTTCTGTCTAACCTTATCTAAAACTTTCTCTCAGTTATCCACTCATTATTCTTTTGTATGTAAACACAGAGAGATATTGGAAAGAATGTTTAGCAGAATTTCTGTTTTCATCCATTCTAAAGGGCAGCTTTATTTTGAAATCTAGTGAGCTCATGCAACGGCTGTGCGTTAGGTGCCAGGAGTGAAGTAGTTGTCACTGCTGGTAAGACGAATGCCAGCATCAAATTTACATCTGGGCATCAGTACTTCAGAAGAAAAGTCCAGAGCACTCTTGGGGCATTATTGTTAGGGTGCTGTTCTCAGAATGTCCACAAGAGGGCACCATTGCGACTAATCCCTTAAGGGTGCTGTTCTCAGAACAGAGCACTCTTACACTGCATTCCCCTTATCTTAAAGCACAAAAGATTATGTTATACACACACACACACACACACACAAACACACGACTTGGGGTCAAAAAGTGATTAAGAAGAGTTAAACTATAAATGTAAAGATGGTTTAGGAATACAATGTTCAATTTATTTCATCTGTATTTTCCTTTTTATATTTACACTATAGGTCCAGTGCATAAAATTCATGAAGGGGGGGGGCGGGGCGGTGGTCCCTCAGCCCGGCCTACGCCCTCTCGCAATCTGGGACCACTTGGGGGATGTCTGTCTGCTGATTTAGACCCTTCCTTCCCCAGCTGCCGGCTGCTGGCAGGGGCCTTCCTTCATTCCATGCCACCCCCTGGTGGTCAGCGCACGTTATAGAGACCAGTTGTTCTGTTCGGTCGATTTGCATATTAGCCTTTTATTATATAGAATGATACTAATATATAATATATTAAGTATAAATATATATTTATACTTAAATATATATTTAAGCAAGTCTAAGAGTTTTTTCAATAAGAATTTGAAGTGATAAAAAGCACTATGTCATGGTTTAAATGGCAGCATTTTTTAATGATACAAGAAATGATTTGTCTTAGAGTCAAAACCTAGATTTTATGAAATATGTCAATTCCAAGTGACAAAACAGGATGGTTCATTGCTTTCTTCTTTAAAGTTTTCCATATGGCTTAATTTTATAGTGAATATGTAGTAATAAGTATTATAGACATTACATGTAACATTATGTATTATAAGTAGATATTATGCATAAGATATTATCATACTAGAGGCCGGGTGCATGAAATTCGTGCACGGGGGGAGGGGGGGTCCCTCAGCCCAGCCTGCACCCTCTTGCAGTCCAGGACCCCTCGCTCCTTACCACCCACCGGCTCACTGCATCTGCCCCCTGGTGGGAGGGACCTTGGGAGGACTCCAGGGCATGTCCAGCCTGTCTTGCTCAGTCCCTATCAGCTGAACCCTAGCAGCAAGCTAACCTACTGGTTGGAGCATCTGCCCCCTGGTGGTCAGTGCACATCATAACGACTGGTCGGCCAGTCGACTGTCTGCCCCCTGGTGGTTAGTGCATGTCATAGCGAGCAGTTGAGCAGCCTTAGCATATCATTAGCATATTATGCTTTGATTGGTTGAACAGCTGACTAGATGACCAGACACTTAGCGTATTAGGCTTTTATTATATAGGATATAATAAAAGGCTAATATGCAAATTGTCCCCTCAGGAGTTCTACCGACCAGGAGTTTGACTGCTTGCTATGACATGCGCTGACCACCAGGGAGTGGTGTGGAATGAAGGAAGGCCCCATCTGGCAGCCAGCAGCCAGGGGAAGGAAGGCCCCAATCGGCCTTGATCGTCGGCCAGGCCTAGGGACCCTACCCATTCATGAGTTTCATGCACTGGGCCTCTAGTATATTATAATTAGATATAATGTATAACATATTTTACAGTATAATATATTATACAGATGTTATACAAATATATTATACATAAAAATTTGTAATATCATGTGTTGTATTATAAATATACATATTATGTAACTAATATGTAAAATTTTCATATGGTGTAATTTTATTAAAAATATGTAATAAGAAATAAATATTATGGGCTCTTTAGTATGACTGACATTTTACTTGAACCATCCTGATATTGCTTTCCCAATCTTATCTATACTCCCCCTTATTTGCTTAGATTAGTGTTCAGATTTCTACATATCCTTCAGTTTTTCCGTATTGGGGCCATAGTCTAGGAGGTCTAGGGTGGTTTCTTTCATGGTAAAAATTATTTTATTTATTATTATTATTTTTTTAAAATATATTTTATTGATTCTTTTACAGAGAGGAAGGGAGAGGGATAGAGAATTAGAAACATCGATGAGAGAGAAACATCGATCAGCTGCCTCCTGCACACTCCCCACTGGGGATGTGCCCACAACCAAGGTACATGCCCTTGACCAGAATCGAACCTGGGACCCTTCAGTCCGCAGGCCGATGCTCTATCTGCTGAGCCAAACCGGTTAGGGCAATGGTAAAAATTATTTTAAAACCAAAGGGCTCTTTGGCCTTTCTAACAGCATCTCTTTTCTCTCTCTCTCTCTCTCTCTCTCTCTCTCTCTCTCTCTCCCTATATTTTCTCCTCACTCATCTCCTCCTATTTTCCTTCGCCTCTTCATTCCTTACCTATTTCAGGATCTCTGAACGGCATTCCACAGGAGTTATTAATGTCCTTTGGTTAGAAGAAACAATCCTAATTAAGGAGCAACAAGACTGTTCAGGACCAAGGACAGTAACCCTGAAACCTGAACAAGCTCCCAGCCCTCACCCTGCAGATTCCTCCAGGATCTGAGCCACAAAGCACACTCTTCTAGTCCCCAAATAGCATCTTGTCCCCTTGGCTGTCTCTCCTCCCTGAGGTTCCCACCATTATAGATCGTCCTTATGCTTCAGGCTTCCAAGAGTCCAATACTAGTAAATACTATTACCTGGGAAGGCTAAGACACCACACCTTCTTCCTCTCCTAACCAAGAGTCTCTTGATTTCCATTAACAGGAACTCGTCTAAGCGACCTTGAGCAGAAGAGGGAAAGTGACTGTGAGGACAGAGGTGTATCTCGCAGAACTCGACAGCAGGGCCTCCTGAAGAGGAGAGTAAGGTGCCCCTCAGCCTGTCCTTCTCTA
Organism: Myotis davidii; assembly: GCF_000327345.1. Classification (NCBI taxonomy): domain Eukaryota; kingdom Metazoa; phylum Chordata; class Mammalia; order Chiroptera; family Vespertilionidae; genus Myotis; species Myotis davidii. Next base: position 2,368,183 of record NW_006285483.1, read on the forward strand.
GGACACCTCACTGAATGCACTTGGGTACCAGGCTCTGTGATTGGTCAAACACAAATGCGATAAGGTTTGCTTCCTCAAGAAGGTACAGCCTGAATGGAATGATTAGACACAACACACAAACTGGAGCAAAGGTGGGAGGAGCTATGAGGGAGCAGGAGATAGAAAAGGGTAATCTGGGGCCGGAGCCCAGAGGGGGCAAAGCCACAGTGTCCTTGGCTAAAGTATGGAGACAGCCAGCATGGGCAGTGAGAAATAGAATGGGAAAGTAGGTTAGGATGATATCATGGAGGGCTTGGGTGCCAGGAAAATAAATTTAGCTTGCATCTAGCAAAACAACAAAAATCAGAAGCCCCTGAAGGACTGAGGCAGTAGAGTGCTGCGATCTCACTTGGGCCAATCAAGGGCCCATCTGTCTTTGACCTTGAGGGAGAAATGGGGACAAGAAAGACTTGTCCCCAGGGAGGCTTTCCCAGCAGCACGGGGAGGAAGGGGCTGATGGACCAAATGAGAAATAAGCAGACAGAGGTCATCAGCACCTGTGAACTCCTCTGCACCCAGACCCCGACATACACAGGTCTCCAGCTAAGCATTCATCAGCCCCACAGGGCCTGAGAGGGGGGGCCTCAGGCCAGGGCCTCTGTCTGGGGGAGGGATGGTGGCAGAGTGTCAGAAAGGACCCAGAGAATGGAAAGGTCAAGGCAGGAATGGAGGCGGGGCGTGGGGGCAGGCAGCAGGGGACAGGGTGGGAGATGAACTGTTGATAGTGTTGAATACAAATGTACCTGATCAGAATCACACAAACATGTGTGCACATACCAGGCCAAGCACACAAGGCAGTGACTACAGCAAGAGCTAGAGTCCGTCAGACCCTGAGTCAGTCCTGGCTCTGCCCTTTTCTAGCTGTGAGATCTTATGTCACCCTCTCAACCTCTCTGAGCTTCAGTGTTTTTCATCTGGAAAAGGTTGATGGTAAGATCTACCAGCTGGTTTGTTGTGGGGATTGAAGTGAAATAATAGCTACAATAGACTGGTCCTTGACAATGACTCTAATTCTTACCCTCTTACATTCAGTGTGACCTGGTGCTTTCTCTCATCCGCCCCTTGAATCTGAGTTCATGACTTGCTTTGGCCAAAGGGACAATAGCAAATGTGATGCTAGAGTAGACTTGAATATTGTTCAACATGGAGCCTGTTCTCTTGTGTTCTTAAAACCCAGCCTCCGTGTGCACAAGGCCAAGCTAGCCTGCTAGATGAGGAGAGACACATGGTCCAGCTGCCCTCCTCACTCCAGTCAACACCCAGCAAATGCCCAGGAAGCAGAGCCACCTGCTGGCTCATCACTGACTGCAGACCCAGGAATTAGCTCTGCCAAGACCAGCAGAATGACCTGACCCAAAGTGCCAACCTGCCCAATATGAGCAAAAAAAAAAAAATGGTTAAGCCACTACATTTGGGGTGCAGCTTTGTTATCAGCAAAATCTAATTGATAGACATGTGCTCCTGCCAAAGATAAAGGAACAGGGATCAGATTTATTTTCCTGCCTGAAACAACCAAAATAACCAAGCAAGACTCTGGACACTGGGTGGGTAATGAAGGACAATGATCCCCCCAAAACAAGAAAAGAAATGATGTGAACCCTGAGGTCACCCCACTTATTGCCAAGAAAAAGTTTCCAGGCTGCAGTGCACATGGGGAGTCCCAGGTGGATCCCAGGCAACTCCTGAGTTAAGGAGACATAACTGAGTCTGGGGAAACTGAGGTGGGGAGACTTCTCAAGACAGAGTGCTGGAGAGGAGAGAGAGAACCCCAGAGAAGTAGAGGGTCCCCCTCGAGTATTCAGCAAAGTACTGATCAGGGAATGTGTGTGAGGAAACTCTGAGGCCAGGAAAGAACCATCTGAATAGATGAGAGAACAGAGCCAGAAATGGTGCCTGCTGCCACCAGCCAGACTGTGAAAATGTGTGATTCCCAGGCATTGAGTAACAGACTCAGGAAGTAGTAGGGAATACTTAGTCCTAGACAGAACACACCTCCAGACCTGCCTATTAAAAGCAAGCTCTGAAATGATCAGACGGTTTCTAAGTAACTCACTGCATCCCAGAAAATCTGACACAAAACCTAAAACTCATGGAGTGCTTACTAACTATATCCCAGCAACTTTACATATATATCAGCATTTACAAATATGACTACAGTTACATTACTTTATTTATAACTAGTGTCCTCGTGCACGGATTCATGCACATTGAATGGAAATTAATTAGAAGAAATATTTTAATATCGCTATTCGCCCTTTCTCTATAATAGGAGTGTCAACCAAATTCACAATCAACAATGACAGATCGAAACACAAGTGTGTGGCGCCAGCGAGAGCTTTATATGTATTGCGAATGCGTGAGTCAACTTAGCCTTTTATGTATATAGAATAAACTTGCTTAATTAGACCTGCTTTCTGATTTAGCTAAACTTTTCCCAGCCCAGTGAAGCACCCCAACTTCTCTTTCAGGTACCTGTCAGCAACACAGTAGTAAATATCAACGTGAAGCAGATTATTATTGGAGGTCACGCAGGGAAAACTAAAGGTAAAATATTTAACTGCAGGAGTGTTTGACTGTATTCTGCACAGTGAGAAAACCTGAAGTCATTTTCAAGGTCCACCATTTCTTCTTTTCAGTCGGGTCAAATTTCTAAGCTTTCTAAACCTCCATTTTCTGGCTAATGAAAAGAAAATAGGATTCTACCAAGTCTCCTACCTGCCTGCTTGAGGACTTCTGTGAGGATCAAATGAGATGAGGCACAGGAAAACACTTCACACACATTTGGTTAAAGTGTGATATGTTTGCACCTGGCTATACCAAGTGTGGGTTTGTAGGCACCAGGTTCGTGGTGCTGTTTATTTTTAAGTGGCCAGTGGGTGTCATGGCAGCTCCTGCATTGAGCGTCTGCCCTCTGGTGGTCAGTGCATGTCATAGCTACCTGTGGGACAGACAGACACTTAGCCTTTTATATAGAGAGACTAGAGGCCTGTTGCACAGAGAGATTCGTGCAATAGGCCTTCCCTTCTCCTGGCTGCCGGCACTGGTTTTCCTCCAGCACCCAGGACCCAGGCCTTTGCTCCAGCTGGAGCCGCCTTCCATCCTCCGTCTTCGCGGCCCTGGCCGGAGCTGCCTTCCATCTTTGCGGCTCCGGCTCTCCTTCAGTCTTTGCTCCGCCGCTTGGAGCCTGCATATGCAAATTAACCGCCATCTTTGTTGGTTGCTAATTTGCATATTGCACTGATTAGCCAATGGGAGGCATAGCGAAGGTATGGTCAATTACCCTGTTTGTCTATTATTAGATAGGATAATCATTTGAAATAGCTGCAATTATTATCTCCATTGTACAGATGATAACACCTAAGATAATACATATCAGATGCTCAGCACATAACTGGTTCAATAAGTGGTATTTCCCTTAACTCCCCACCCTAGCTCCCTGTGTGTAACCATCAACAACCAAATGACTTTTCCCAAATTGCTCATCCATTTCAAAGAGATGACAGCTTTAAAAAGCCACAAACGTCAGCCTTCAGAAGGAAAGTTCTGTGGTTGGGATCTTAGGGAGAGTCCTGAATGAGGAGCCAGGCATGCTAATTCCAGTCCTGGCACTGCCACTACCTTGCAGGGTGACCTTGAGTGAGTCTTCACCTCTCTGAGCCTGGTTTACCCCTCTGCACTGTGGGGGCAAAGGGGTGATTCCTACCAGATTTCCTCAAAACAACCCTCTCATTCCAGAGGCCAGAATGCCTCTACCATCCTCAGGCTAAAATTCCGAGGGTGGAGGATGGCAAAGTTGGAAAAGCAAAGTGGTATCTACCACAGTTTGTTCTCTCTCCTCTCCC
>NW_006285483.1:2372240-2382678 GCF_000327345.1 Myotis davidii
CTCCCCTTCCCCCTTCCCTTCTCTCTCGTCTCTCTCATTGAACTCTGGCCACAGGTTTCTTGTGCTGAAGAGATCTCTCTCCCGCTCCAGTGCAGCATTACCCACTTTGGCCAGAAGGTGGTGCTGCTTCCCCGTGTGTGTGCAACTACATTTATTCTGTCCACAAATCGTTGGTACAGAATGAATTCAAAAGGGAATACAGTATGGCCCTTCCTTTGCAGGACCTCACATTGAGTCACAAGCAACCAAAGAAAATAATTACAGTTCCTCAACTGGGGAATGGAATTCCGTTGAATTGGAAGGCTGCCACCTGGTCATTTTGGGCTCCTCACGCCTCTGAATCAATAGGCAAGGAAGGGAGTTGTACTGCCTGGAGTGATTGATTCTGACTACAAAGGGGAGATTGGGATGCCACTATGGAGGTAAAAAAAAGTATGCCTGAAATATAGACGATTCCTTAGGGCCCTGTGATTCAAGCCAATGGAAAACTCTAACACAATCCAGCAAACCTTCTAATGGCACAGACCCTCAAGAATGAAGGTTTGGGAGCATCCCATCAGGAAGAGAACCACAACCAGTGCCAAGGTGCTTACTAAGGCAAAGGAAAGAATGCAATGCAGAGTGGTCATCCCACCTAATGGCAGAGATTAGGACTGTAATTATAAGTATTTATTCTTCATTTTATCTTAAATTTTGTTTAAAATAAAATAAATGTTAATTTGTGTATATTTTTCTCCCCTCTTATCTCCTTGTCATCTAAAATGTACTAATAATAGCTAATTTCACATTATCGAAGTTACAGGACTGTCGGGAGAAGAGTGAACATCACCCAGACTTCACATCCTCCTCTGGGGAAAGGGTAAGCACATTTTCAGTTGTAACGTAGGATAATTGTATCGTGTTAAGTGGTTTTATTGGAGACTAAGTTTGTTTAAGGAGATGTATGTGGGTGCCAGGTTGACTAGATGTGAGCTGTGATCAGTTTGGTGTTAATTTGACTAGCCTTGAATACCTACATATTCAATCAGTTCACTTTATGTAAAGGAGATTTTCCTGATCCAACCAGCTGAAAGGCCGGACGGAGGCTTCCCCGAGGAAGAAATTCCACCTGTGGACTGCAGTGTTGGCTCCCACCTGTTTCCATCCAGCCTTACCTTCTTTGCAGCCTGAAATACAGATCCCAGACTTGCCTCCTCCCTCACCCCATCCCCAATCATATAAGCCAATTTCTCACCATAAAACTTGAGGGATGGATAGGTAGATGATAGATAAGAAAAATATGCTACTGGTTGTTTGTTTCCCTGGAACTCTGATAGCACAAAAGATACCTGAGATGGACTGAGAAAATCTTGCAGCCCTTGAGACTCAGAGCTTGTTTTTGATCCAAAGGGATCAATGAACACATTCAACAGACATAGTCCCCAAAATTCCTGAGTATGTCCCATGAGTTCAAAAGATTATTTTAACAGAGGAGTCAGCTGGGTAAGTCAGGGTAACACTCCTAGAATAGTGTTCTTTCAGGGCATGCCTGCAGATATGTTAGTCCTTTCATGTTTATTAAACTACTAGAGGCCTGGTGCACAAAATTCATGCACTGGGTGTCCCTCAGCCCGGCCTGCACCCTCTCCCAATCCGGGACCCCTTGGGAGATGTTGGAGAGCCAGTTTCGGCCCTATCCCTGCAGGCCAGGCCAAGGGACCGCCCCCGCCCCCCCACTTCCCTCTGAGATTCATCCGTCTGTTCCATGTTGCCATGCCTGTGGTTTCTGCTCCTGCATTGAGCGTCTGCCCCCTGGTGGTCAGTGCACGTCATAGCTACTCATCGGCCAGCCACTTAGGCTTTTATATATACAGTAGGTCCTCGGGTTACATCAGACATCCGTTCCTACAGTGCAACGTAACGCAATTTTTGCCGTAAGTCAGAACCCTACATAAGCACCTACATCACTCACACGGAACACATACACTGCAGTAATGAAGCAAAACAGTAAAAAAAAAAAAATTTTAAAGAAAGATTAATTCCTGACCTTTACTTGTGGTAAATAATGAAAACAAAGCACATATGTACATACGTTGAGATGATGGAACTTTTTTTTATAAATACTGTAAATGGGAGATGGTGACATAACCATGAAATGACTTACGTTGAGTCTGACGTAACCCTAGGACTGCCTGTATAGATGCCCAGGATAGGCAAATTCATAGAGAGAGATTAGTGATTTCCAGGGACTAGGGGGAAGGAGTAATGGATCTGACTGCAAATAGGAACAAGGTTTCTTTTGGGGAGTGAAAATGTTCTGGAATTAGTGGTGATGGCTGCACAACTCTTTGAATATACTAAAAACCACTGAACTGTAAACCACCACCAAGTATAGGACATTCCACAGTTCAGTAGGGGCTCAGTACCTAGTGATGAATTAGTCCTCTCCATCACCTCAAACCAGGATCAGACCGGTCTGAGAGTCTGGAGACCAAGTTCTATATTCCAATTGTTCCAAACATCCATGTGACATTGTTTCTTTCCCTGTCTGGTCCTTAATTTCTTTCTACATAAAATGGGGTAATTTCAGGAGACTGACTCCCAGAATTCTTTATTCTTGCAGTGTCTTGATCATTGTTTTCCAATTTCAAAGCACTTACGATGTCATTTGATCCCAATAACTACTCTTTAAGGTGGACTGGTATTATCCCCATTTTACAAATGAGCCTCAGAGAGGTCAAATGACTTGTCTAAATTCACACATTAATTGCTGGAGCTGAGACTCAACCCCAGGACTTCCGATTTTAGATCTTGTGTTCACACACGCTACCACTCTATTTTGCATGATTGGCCTCTCTAGAAAGCCCAAGACAGCAATTCCAGCAGCTCACCACTTTCTTAAGAGCCCTGACAGGTTTTGCTCAGTGGTTAGTGTTGGCCCATGGACCAAAGGGTCGCTGGTTCGATTCCGGTTCCAGTGCACATAATTTGGTTGCAAGTTCGATCCAGTTGAGGTGTATGTGGGAGGCAACCAGTCTTGTGTCTCTCTCATATTGATGTTTCGCTCTCCCCCCTCCTCCTCCCTCCCTCCCACTGTCTCTAAAAATAAATGGAATATCCTAGGGTAAGGACAAAAATATTTAAAACCTAATGTATATGTCTGCTCTAACCCATTAGAACATGCATGCCATGAAAGCACAGAATTTGCCTATTGTGTTCTCCTGTGTGAATAGCATCCTAGGCCCAAGTACACAAGGACGCAGTAAAACCTTTTTGAGTAACTGACAACAGAAATGAGTACAAAGTACCTCTGCTCTCTAACACCTCCGCCCAGAATCCCAACAGTTTAGGGTCAGGAATGGCAGACACTCTTACAAAGTGTCTCAGTACTACTGACTTGTCCAGGTAAGTTGGGGCAGGAGCCCCCAAGTGGGACAACCAGGTTAACCCGAGTCAAGATCCACTCAGGATCCATCAAAAGAGTTTCCATCTTTCTGAAGACCCCCAGCTTTTCCATTTTGGAATGGCCAGAGCAGGACTTAGCTAGTAGACAATCTTGGTCTCAGGGAAGCGTAGAATGAGGCATGTGATGGATATGAACTTTGGCCAAAGGCTCTAAACCAAGCTCCTCTAGGTCCAGTACAGCAGCTACAAACTGCCATCCTGGACCTGGAAACTGAACCTGGAGCTGGAAATTGGGACGGCAACATGTATTATACTGAAGATCCAAAATGCAGCTCACCTGGCCATCTCTACCAAGGGACCGAAGAAGCCTTGTGGGTGAGTGCTGCTGTTTAGTTTTCTGCCACTTAAGGGGCCAACCCTAGGCCCTACAACTAAAACTTGATTCAGACCAATCAGTACCTCTCTGCCTGGTCTTATCTCTTGAGCCCCCATCCTACTCCACCCTAGATACCATCCACCCCACACATGTATGGCACCACTGCATCTGACCAACCCCTTTAACCCCAATGGATGCCAAACAGCTCAGAAGTGCATCAATCAACCTTTAATGTCCAAAAGAGGCATGGATGCAGAGCATAGGAGATGTGGCAGGGTCTCAGCCCCAACTCCAGAAATGAGGGAGATGAACACAAACCGGACATTTCCAGCTGGCCACACAAGTCTGGGAGGACAGGGGGAAACACAGATTTGAACATTCATAAAAGGGTTTGGTACAGGGAACTCACTCATCATCCCAATTCCCACCCTCCCCTGTCAGCATCAGAAAGCTCAGCAAACACTAAAGACTTGGAGAGGGGATATTCTCCTGCCTTCCCACCAGCCCCAAGGATGGAGTTGGAAAAAAAAAAAAGTGAGCTAGACCCAAACCCCACCAGTGTCAACCATACACAAGAGTTTTAAATGCAATTTACAAGAATCAGCAGCTCAGTCAGCAATGACTCCCCCCACCAATATCCCACCCCACCTCTATTTGATCAACAGACAAGGTTTCCCAGCACTCTCCTTGGAATCTCCTCCCACTAATGACCCTGCTCCATCTCCTGATCCCTGGCTTCATTATTGCAAACTTCTTCCCAAGCCTCTCACAGCCCTTATCACTTCCATCCCTACCACCCACAAGAGGTAAGATGACAGCATGGTCAACTCATTGTGGGCTATCCTCCTGAAACCTTCCTGGGAGCACACAGCCACAGCGCAGTGTCTGGGCAAGGTGGCTAAGGGTGGGTTGGGGTGGGTGGGGGGTTTACATCTGTCTTCACCTCCCAAAAAATTTTTAACATAAAGGCCCACTTAGAACTAACTGTGTACCCTAACTACCCATATACCCTAGAGATTCCATACCATCCTGCCCTTCCCTCCCCTCTACCCCAAACCAAGACACACACACGCACACGCACACACTGACAAACACACATATACACAGAGGAGACATTGATTTGGTTTGACTGCTAAGACCTAACTAAGGAACTACAGTCACCAGAAATTCCCTTGCCAGCCAACTAACAGGGGCTGCTCTAAGAGAACTCTAGAGGAATGAGAAAACTGAGGGCTGAGCAGGGAGCAGAAAGAAGTAGAGAAGAATAAAAAGAGGAAAAAAAAAATCAAGCTAATCCTACCTCCAACATCCTTCTAGCATGGGCTCTGACAGAAGGAAAGATAATCCACAAAGACACAGCCCTTACTTAGAAACTTTTCTGACAAAGACAGCAAGACAAATTTGCTCCCCACTCCCACACACCACAGACAAACACGTCTCAGGGCCCCTTAAAGAACCCACCCCCCTAACCGCACACTCTGCCCCAAGCCGTGGAATCACAGTTCAGTGGAATAGTCTCCCTGGTACTAGATCAATCCCCCTCCCCTCCTTCCTATTCCTCTCTCCTCGCTGATTCTAACACTGTCCCCCTACAGCCTCCACCACCAGGAAGAGGCAGCTGCAGTTTTAGTTCCACCTCCAGAAACGGACTTCCTTTCCCCAGCCCTCCTAGTTTTACAGGCTTTACTGAGGGCTTAGTTTATAAAGAGAGAGAAAGAGAAAAGGAAGGGGTGGGAGAGATTTCCTAGTGCAATACAACAACAACAAAAAATTTTAAGTTTTGAAAATAAATGTAAAGCAGCCTTCTTCCCCAGGCAACTAAACAGAAAGAAGTTTGGTTTTGTTTACTGCGACATACACATGAAATCGAGTATACAGTCCATGCAGTAGCACAGCCATTGGAGAGGACATCCTGATGCTGGCCCCAGTGCAAAATAGTCCCAGCAACGCCGTCTGCTTGCCATCGCCGCCGCCACTGACACCTTCTCTGCAGCCACCTAGCCTGACTTGAAGAGGAGGATTGCAACTTGACCCAAGTAAAAATAGATGAAGTGCTTTGTCTCGTGTGTAACGTAGCTGCCAAAATTTCGGCCCACAATACAATGCCAGGTAGGGTTGTATTTCTTGTCAAATTCCTAAAAGAAAAATAAAAGGTAGAGAAGAAAGGTGATTAGACAGCTGGAGGATGAGAAATCAGAATGGGAGTCTGGTCAGTTTAGTTATCAACCCCCACCCACCGCCTCAGCTCCCAGAACCTCAGGAGCTCAGGTTCTAAAACTGGCTAGGACACTCCTTCCCTCATTAATAGTGTAACACCACAAAGGCTCCACTATTTCTCACTAGCACTTTACACCCTGATCATCTCCTCCCCCTAGCTACCCTATTCAACAGCCCACCCTGTGACTCTTCAGCAAGGGAATCAGAGAAGCCAGTGGCACAAAGGACCACTCCAGTGTCACACAGCACGAATAAAACGGAGGGCAAGCCTTGCTGAGTTGCCACCCTCATTACTAACCCAGTATTTCCAAATGCCAAAAACCAAAACACCAGAACAAAATGGGGACCAAACGCCAGGAAGCAGTTCTGTGTGGGTCAACATTAAAGGCATTCCCTGTACACCAGGCAGTGTGTACGCTGTAATAGAACCAGGACCTCAGCATGAGATCAAGACAATTCCCTCATTTCTCTCAGGGACACAAGTTCAGTATCAAAGCCACTTAGGAAATCCTTGTGACCTAATCATAGACAGCTCCCTGCCACCCTGTGGGTACAGTAGGAAACCAATGGCTCAGTTCTAAATGCATCCTTCCATAGCTACGAAAACGCAATAGCCCTCCACCATTGGCCCAGCAATGCTGCCAACCCTGGGACTCAACATCCACAACTCCACCAAATGACTCCAAAGATATTAAGGAACAGTGGAAAGGGCATGCATCACCAAACTCAGCTTTAATCCTGACTCAAGACTGTAACATAAGAGAGCCATAGTTATTTTCCTAGGTCTCATTTTCCCCATCAGCAAAATAAGAAAGCTAGACCAGTTATATCTAAGGATTCTTCTGGCTTTCAGAGTCTCTGATCCTGGATTCTCTTCAGAACAAGGCTATCCCTCAGCAAGCAGCTGGCATGCCGAAGAGCCTTGCTGGTTCCACATACAGAGAACCTTGCAGTCTCTTCTCATCTCACCCATCTAGGTAAAAAAGAGAGTTCTGGACACCCTACTACCTCTATAGACCAGAATGCCACTACTTTTAGGCATCCTCTTAGGATACCAGAGCTCAGAATATCAAATACTAGGATTATGCCACCAATGGATATGGATCCTGACTAGGAATCAGGGCCTGTGTATCACTTCTAGCTCCTAAATATTCAACCATTCTCTCAGGAATTTTTCAGGGACTAAACCCATTGTCCCAATATTGCTCATCCACTAAAAAAATATATATATATTAAGCCCACCCTTTTCTTAAGAAGGTGGGCAAGAAGAACAATCCTTTTTAGTGTTTGTGTGTTTCTCAAGTCCTTTTTCAGAGAAAGAAAAGGAAGCTTCCTACATGAGGATTATTATAGGGATATACCACTTTAAATGATGAGTTCCCTGAAAACTTGTATACAATCTTATATTATCCATTCATATATTCTTTTATTTTTTTATTTTATTGACTTTTTTTCAGAGAGGAAGAGAGAGGGATAAAGAGTTAGCAACATTGATGAGAGAGTAACATCAATCAGCTGCCTCCTGCATACCTCCAACTGGGGATTGTGCCCGCAACCAAGGTACATGCCCTTGACCGGAATCAAACCTGGGACCTTTCAGTTCGCAGGCCGACACTCTATCCACTGAGCCAAACCGGTTAGGGCCCATTCATATATTCTTGATGTTCATTATGAATAGTTCTGAATTGGACTAGTTATATTTAATCCTGAAGCTTCTCTCCCCAATCCCTTGCAGTGACATAATTATCTGTAAATACACACACACACCCCCAACAGAGTTCCTATTAAAAATACCTAAGATAAATTATTTGGCATTAATAATCACTCTCTAATTTGTCTGCTTTGTAAGTTCCTAGGGTTTTGTTTGCATGGAGTATAGCTGTTTTCCTATGTCCCAAGCTCCGGCCCTCTGTGGGGTACAGTTCAGTTGCCAGTCCCCACCCCTGGACACCAGCCACAGCTCTCCCAATGCACCTTCTTGATATAGGCAGCAATGTCCTTCTCTATGTTGTACTTCTCCATAGCCTGCGTGGCGCAGTCAACGGCATCCTGTTGCATGTCCTCAGACATGTCTGCATTCTTGATCACGGCCTTCCGGTCAGACATCGTGACACTGCAGAAGAAGCAAAGATGTTAGGCTAACCAACCCCATGACTCTGGACAGTAAGTATTAGCAACTGGGTGTGGGGCCTCAGTGGGAGAGGGGAGCACAGAGGGTAAGAACAACAGAAAGCACAAGACCAGAGGCAATAGAAGGAGCATGTAAGCTTTTAACTGAGATATGGCCTCCAAGCCTGGGAAATACAAGATAAATAGTAACAAAGATATAAGCCATCAGTTTTTATCATATATAAAGAGGATTTTCCAAATCTAAATTTATCTATTTCTGATATTTTGAATAGCACCAATAGCCAAAACACTATATCATCTGCTGTGTCCCTGGGCAAATTACTTAACTTTTGTATTTTCATGCCATTACTGTGGGGCCGTTATCCGGAGGGTAAACCAGGTGGCATAACACCTGAAGACAATAAACCCTTAATTTAATGACCATTATTACATCATTGGTATCACAGTAGAAAGAAGACAAGACTAGGAATTTTAGCAACAAGGGTAGCAACAGCTAAGTATCAGGGGGTTGTTATAAGGCTTAATTAAAATTACACAAGAACATCTGCTAACAAAAAACAGTCTACGTACAGGTAATCCCATTGGCTAGATTTAGCCAGTCACCTTTTTTTGTAAATCGTTTTAGAGGAACACACCACAATGACAGAGATGAGTAGTTGCAAAAGACCGTATGGCCTATAAAGCCTACAATGTTTACTATCTGGCCCTTCACAGAAAATGTTGCCAACATCCAAGGCTATCAATGGCCCATGGTGATAACAAAAGGTGAAGAATTATTTTAACACCCCCTTTTCATAGCTCTGATATCTAAACCAGGGATTCATCCTATAGCAACATAAAGAGTTCTGGGGTAGGCCTTGCATGGTCCCTTCCTAGGATGACAGGAATCCCAGGAGGGCTGGCTAAAACCTGCCAAGCAGTCTGTAGCATGTGAGGGTGCTTTTCAAGAATAAAGGAGATGAGTTGCAAAATCCTATCCTCTGTCCTTGGCCACAGTTGTCACACAGAGCAGTAACAATCCACCCCTCCCCCTCAAGTCCCACTCCCCAAAATACCACTCTGTGGGTCCAGTACAGTGGACAAAAAATGCTGTCATTCCAGCCCTGTCTGATACAAGGCTACACAGGATACTGCATGCTCAAAGAGATCCCTGGTATCGTTCCAGGCTACCCTGATCTCTGAATACACTAACATGTGGGCTGGGTAGGCTGAAAGGGAAACAATTCACAACTACTCCTTTAGCCTGTGTCAGATGCAAAAAAATACATGCAAGGCAGCTGCCAGCTAGGCACCCTTAACTGAATCCACAGCACCTGTCTGGCACTATCCATCTAAACTGGGCTGGTTCTCCTTCAGCAGAGGCTGGCAGAGCTAAGGGTTAGTGGATGAGCACCCTCTGTCCCCTCTGTCCCCTCTGAGCACTACCTATATGACCTTGGGCAATTCAACATAGTCGTTTTAAAAACCAGTGATTTTTAAATAAATGAGGCAACTTCGTGAGTTTGAGCAAAGGTACTAGAGCAGCACAGGGAGGATGTCTCTTTGTACGTATTGTCTGGAAAACTAGTGTCGCCTGGTACCCTATCCCAGCTCCCCACTCAGAAGGGGGCACAGCTCATACACTCCGACTGGGGGTGGGGCCAGGTGCCCCGCGGCAAAGCTCAAGTACCAAAGGAGCACCCCTTCCCAGCAAGCTCACCTTGCTCCGCTGCCTCATCCCCAAAGTGTGCAAAGGAACAACTTTATCACAGTAATTAAAGCCACCTTACCCTCCAGGAGGGAGCCTGCAGTTACATAACGTCGGTCTTGTGACTACAATGCCACGATTCTTCACCCCTGGCCCCCCAGGCGGCTGAGAGGTGAGGCCTAGCCCCTGTCCGAGGTGCCAGTGGGAAAGGGATCCGGAGAGGCCGGCCGAGCCCCTCCTTCCGGGGGGAAACAGCCAGGCCCTGGGGCTCCAGACAGAAAGATAACCGGGGGGCCCAGGCCAGCCGCCTCGGTCACGAGCCAGGAACGCCTCTGAAGGCGAAGAGCGCTCCCCCCAGCAGCTCCCATCCTCTGTCCTCGGTTCTGCGACGAAGAAAGCTAAGCCCCGGAGAGACTGGAACCGCGCTCCCCAACACACACGCGCGCTAGTGTTCCCTCCTTCAGACCCCCAAGGGGGCCCTGTCCCTCCACCCTCCCACCCCCGGAAGGCCAGCACCAGGTGAAGGAGAGGCACCCTTCGTCCCGCCGGCCTGAGCGGTGTGAGGGTGACTGGGGTTCTTCGCCGCAGGAAGGGCGCCCCAGAGAGTGGCGGTGGCGGTGGTGGTGGCGGCGGCGGCGGCGACG
>NW_006285483.1:2383405-2390518 GCF_000327345.1 Myotis davidii
GGGGAGCCGGGGAGGGTGGGGGAGGGCGCCGGGGCCGGAGGAGAGAAAGGAGAATGCAGACCCCCGCACCCGGGGCGGGAGAGGCCAGGCCCGGAAAGGAATCCAGGGCAAGGCTGAGAGTGAGGAGAGAGGGCGGGGCTCAAGGCCCCAAGAGAATAAAGGGAGAGCGGAGGGTGGAGATTGCAGGCCCGGGGAGTCGGTGGGGAGAGAGGTCGAGATCCTGACCTTAGGGAGAGGCAGGGGAAGGGGGTGAAGCCATCAGCCCCGGAGGAAAAGACAAAGACCCCCTGCCCTCCCCCAAACCTGTGTGTGGGAAGGAGAGCAGCCCGGAGCTTTTCCTCCCCTCGGACCTCCGAAGGGAAGGAGCGGTAACGTCTCGAACAGCCCTAGGGCTCCCTTCCCCGCACGTCCAGGGCAGGCCCCTTCCCCATCCAGCTCAGCCTTTGTTCTTGAGCCTCTCGGCCGCCGCCCTGAATGGCCAGCCCGCCCTGGGTGGCTGTGTGTCTCCCAGCGCGGTGGGGGCACACGTAGGCACCATTGTGAGGGGGCAGGTTTGTCTTTGGTGCAACAGGGCCCCGCGAGGGTACAAGCCTCCCTGGGCAGCCCATCCCTATCCCCGTGGCCAGGCAGGGCCGGAGGGGGAGTGAACAAACCCCCCGGGAGTGGGAAACGTAGCAGGTCAGGGCCCCGAGGAGCCTGACATTCGCCCGCCCCTGTTCCTTACGTTATCAAGGAGAGAACCCAGGTCGGGGGAGGGGGGGATCGATCCCTTGGCAGGTCACCACCGGTCAGGCCTGCACGTGGGTTCTAGGCTGCGAAGCGGTGCTTGGAGGCAGGAGCCCCGCGGGGAGCTGGAGAGGCTGTTCTGCTCGTGGGAGTGCGTGTAAACGCATGTGTGTGCACATTGCGGGGTGCTGCCCTCCAGCCCACACACCTCTAGGGAAGAATAGGAAACGTCTGGTTTTTTCTTCCCCTGTTTCATAAAGGAAGTGTCTACCTTCAAAAGTGGTGAGTCTATTGGGAGCCAAGTATGGGGGCCAGACAGTGAGGATTAAGAAGCTCCCATTCCCATCATGTTCCCTTCACAGCCCCAAACCATAGTCAAGACTTGCTCTGGCCCTGTCTGCTGTGGTTCGGAACATCATTATTATGTAGTGTCCATTATGTGTCAGGGAAACGTGGAAAATCATCCCCTCCCACTTCCGCTTTCCACAGCTCTGTCACCTGCCAAATTCAATCAGGATTTCAGAGAAACAGGCAAAGCCTGAGGTCCCCCCTCACACCAAGGGTATTCTGATGTCAGCCTCTGTGTGGGTGAATGGGGGGGGGGGCACCTGTGGGGAGGAAGGGGGAGAAGGAGGCGGCTTTATCCACTTAGGGTTTGTGCAGAGTTAACCTCATGAACTACTGGGAGGAGAACTTGTACCCTCTTTCCCCAGTGACCATTAGCTTCCAGCCTCTTCTGCGGCCTGAAGGTCAGAGCTGCCACGTGTGGTTGTGCAGGTTGCTCATGGTACAGTGGCATTCAGCCTCAGAAGTAAACAGAGGCTAAAATACAGCCTGCACTCCACTTGCTGTGTGGTGTGCCCTGGCACAGGCCAGCATCCACCTGAAAGGTGCATACTTGTTCCAAGTGGGCATAACGGTAATTAAACTAGTGGTGGCCCTTGCAAGGCAAAGCAGCCAGGACATAAATCCTCCCTCTCTCTGGCCCCCTTCCCTAGATTAGAATAGGGCAAGAGTTTGGTCATTCCCAGTCCCAGACTGAGGTCTGGAGGAGGTAGGGACACAGAGAACTTCAGCTAACTAAGAAAAAAGGTGTCAGCATATATGTGAGTGAAGTGTGTGTAAGGACTAAACTCCAGAAAATAAGAAAGATTTGTTAATAGTACGGTTTACAAATAAGAGCTCATATTTGTAGAGCCCTCACTCTGTGCCGGGCTCTATTCTAAGTGTTTTAAGTGCATATGTTATTGCATTTAATCTCTAGAACAATCATGGCGAGTATATTACTATTCCCCTGTCCAGAGGAAACGTCCACTTAGAGAAGTTGAGTAAATTGCCCAAGATTACCCAGCTTGTCAGCGGCAGCATTCAACCCCAGGCTGTGCTGAGTGCTCCCAGTTTTACACTCCACCATTCCGCGCTCCTGCCTCCTAACAGAGAAGAAAGTGTAAACCAGGGGTTCCATGGCTCTGTCTTCTAAATCATCCCAGCATTTCCTAAACTTATCTGACTCCAAAGCCCTTTTTTATCCAAACATTTATTAACATCTCCAGGAACTACTATTATTCCACAGGACACAGCTCTGAAAACTTGTGCTATACTAATTACTGCCATTTATGTAAAATGCTTACTGTTTAGGATAATTACTATACAACATAGTAACTGTTATAATTAACTTCAGCTTAGCTTGGTGCCTGTTTTTATTTGATGCCACTACACGTTCATGATTGCCCAGTTTTCTGTTGCCCAGATAGCAGAGCCATGTCTTCAGATTTTAAAATCAGGGGATTTTTGTTTTTGTCTCATCTGTGGACGCATTACCCTCTGGCTACTTCTTTTCTAAGGGGTTTTCCACTGTGCTTCAGTCACTGTTCAACTTGAGTAGTTTCGTCCACATATATGGTTTTTACCATGATCTGGGCCCTGATAGCCGCCCTAAATCCCAGACCTCTCCACTGTGGGTATCCCACAGGCTCTTCAGACTCCACATGCACACATATCAACCCTGGTCGTTAAGAGCTTTGGCCCTGGAGCCAGAATGCCTGGGTTCCCACTGCTTTCCACCACTCTTCCAGCTGTGCAGATCTGGCCAAGCTATTTAATGTCTCAAAGTTTTATTTCCTCATCTATAATTTGAGAATAATAATATCTACCCTGCAGAGTTATCAGAAAATGCATGAAAAACTCCTGGCACAATGCCTGGTCCCTATAAATGATTAATAAATGTTAGCCATCATGAGCATCCCTCTTCCAGACTCGTTTTCCTTCCCTGTCTTTCTTACCTCAGTTCATGGCCCCATTATCCATCCAGGCACCAAGTCAGGAACCTGCAAGCTCCCTAGATTTGAGCCTCTTCCTTATGCATCACATCTCCATCATCACTCACCTCCTGGATATTTCTCCAGTTCATGTCTCCTTCCCTTGTAAGTGCCTCGTTTTCATTATGAATACCCTGCATCAGGTACTCCTCCAGTTGGTTCCTTGCTCCCATTCTTGGTACCTCCTCCCCAAATCCACACAGCAGTGATCTATCTAAAATGCCAATCTCCCAGGCCCCTCCCAACTAGAAGAAACCCTCGTGCTTTACCTAAACGCGCGCGCGCACACACACACACACACGCACACGCACACACACGCACACACACACACACACCCTCTCTGCCTTATCACCCCACACTTCCCATCTCCCTTTTCAATCTCTGGTAACACTATCAACTGCCTATGGCTTCCCCCACACCCAGATTCCACACCCGTGGTTCTCTTGCCTGTGAGGCTGAGGCTTTCGTTCGTGGTTAATTCCTTTGCCTTCTCTGAATCCCAGGTGGGATGCATATTCCCTTACTTTGCTTTGGGCCATCCAGGGCTTATCATTGATCACATTCTATTAAACTTGTCAGCCATATGTTTATCTATAGTTCCTTACAGACAGGGATCATGTGTGGGCTGCAGAACCTAGCACAGTGCCAGGAACATGAGAAGTTCTCTGCAAGTAATGGTTAAACTGATTGTGCTCATTAATGGCTGAAAAATAAAGCTTAGAAAGACTCTCTGTCTCTGCCTCCACTCAAAGAACCATGACCAGGCTCCCTGTCTCTGGAGGACCAGCAATGAATGCTATTTACACTACGTCCTTCCTGCCTAGAGCCAGGTTGCTAGCTAAGGTACATCCCTCTTAGCCCTGGGGAAATTCTAGGCCTGATTTCTGAATTTATTTCCTCCTTAGAGTCTCTGTTGGGTATTTAGCTGATATCCTGACACCTTACAGATAATGACAATCAAAGACTCTCCCACCCCAACTGACTGAATCACCCAGAAGAAAGAGACCATCCAGTGAGAGGTCACTTTAGCTGTTGGTTTGCTTCAAGGGCTCCAGGAGGATGGAGAAAGGTGGGAGCGCACACGCTGGTATTCCCATTGCACTGCAAACCCTGGTACCAGTCCCCAGTGGGAAACCTAAGGAAGAAAGCAACATGACCACAACTATTGGAATCTGCCCCATTTCCTTGCTGATTTCTTGGGTGGCCTTAAAAGACAAACTTCTCTAGGCAACCATTTACCAAACCCCAAACATTGCCCTTTTCCCCCAAGTTCCCTGAAATCTGGAGGATCCAGCCAAGGGCAACCATGTGACTGGGAGCTAGTGAGATGAGCACTGGACTGGGAGTCAGAGGAGAAGTCAGTTCTGAGCCCGATGTGGCTCTAGTCAAGTCATTTCACCTCCCAGAATCTGGATTTCTTCATCTAGGAAATGTAGGACTAGATGATCCGTAAGGTCCCTGTCAGCCCCAAAGTCTGTGATTCTCTGATTTCAATAATCTCTCACAAAGGGTGCCTTCCCTGTGGGTCAGAAATTTCTCTACCTCTAGCCAAGCTTAAATGTCCTCTTATTTTCTGATTCTTCTCTCTGATACACTCAGAAGTCAGAGAGCATTTTTTTACACTCCCACCCCACCCTCCAAAACTGGGATATCATTTTGTTCATCTTTGTGTTCCCTCAACTAACAAGGTACCTTGACATAGTTAAGATTCAATGACTGTTTAGAGCTTTAGTTGAAATATTAAAGCAAATGGTCACCAAGAGGGAAACAAAGAGAAGATGCTCCAATATAGTGGTTTCTAGGTCATGACTTCATAATTTAGGAGTCTTCCTCCTTCATTGTCTGGACAATCTGGAGGAACGCAGCCCCTGCCTTGAGAGAACCATGACAACGAAATGGAATTTGTCAGCCCCTGAATAACCAAAAGATCAAGTTAGGCTTCTTGGGTGCAAGAAATGCCTGAAGGAAAAAATAGCATCAGAATAGTGTCCCCTGACTCCATAGGACAGTTTCCTCAGGGCATTCCGCTGGAGCAAATCATTGTCATTTTTTCTGGAATCACCTCACTCTTGAGCTAAATTCCCAGAAAAGGACATCTGATTGGACAAATTAAGTCACAAGTCCACCTTTTGGCCATGGAAGTGAAGGGCAGCATGACTGATAGACCTGAGTTTGAGGGAGGAATAGCTGATAGAGGGAAAATCCACAGGCAGTTATAAAAAGCAAGAGTATGGGCGTTGGGCAGACAGATACCACCAATTGCTCTTGGAGAGCCTCAATAGTGGGAGACAAGATTATCTATGTGGGAGATCCTTGTCTCCACAGTCATAAAAACATACACTATGTTCTCTCGCTGTCAGTCTCTTAGAGTGAGGTGGGAAATGGTGAGGGGAGCCCTAAAAAATGAGGTCTGCACAATTTTGCCTTCCTTTTTAAGGACAATTTTAGAGGGAAACTTTGCCTTGTCAGGATGTTACAGCATATTCCAGTTATCAAAAACCTTTTTAAAAAATCTTCTCGCTAGGAAATAGAGGCCCACCTTATATTTAACATAATAAGGTAATTCTATTTATATAACAGTTTTATTGAGATATAGTTCACATACCATAAAACTTGCCTTTTTAAAGTGCACAAATCAGAGGTTTTTAGTATATTCACAGAGCTGCATAACCACCATCACCATCTAATTTTAGAACATTTTCATCCCCGAAAAAAGAAACCCCATACCCACTGGCAGTCACTCCCTTATTTCCACCTAATCTCCACTAATTTACTTTCTGTCTCCATGGATTTGTCTATGCTAGACATTTTGTGTAAATGGAATCATAAAATATATGGTCTGTTGTGCCTGTCTTATTTCACTTAGTATAATGTTTTCAAGGTTCATCTATGTTATCCACAAATCTGTGCTTCATTCCTTTTTATGGCCGGTTAATATTCTATTGTGTGAGCACACCACATTTTATTTATCTATTAATCATTTGGGTTGTTTCCACTTTTTAGCTGTTATGAATAATGCCTCTATAAACATTCATGTACAAGTTTTTGTGTGGCTATATGCTTTCAATCCTCTTGATATACAGTATGTATCTACTTGCGGAATTGATGGGTTTTATGGTAACTCTATGTTTAACCTTTTGAGGAAAGGTCAGACTGTTTCCCAAAGCAGCTGGACCTTTTTACATTCCTATCAGCAACACACTGTTATTATTTGTCTTTTTGGTTAAAGCCAACCTAGTGGGTGTGAAATGATAATCTCACTGTGGTTTTGATTTGCATTTTCTTGGTGGCTAATTATATTGAGCAGCTTCTCACGTGTTTATTGGCAACTTGTATATTTTCTTTAGAGAAATATTTATTCAGATCCTTTGTTCATTTTAAATTAGGTCATTTGTCTTTTTATTATTGAATTGTAAGAGTTTTTTATATGTCCTGGATACTAGACCTTCAGTAGAGATATAGTTTACAAATACTTTCTCCCATTCTGGGATTGTATTTTCACTTTCTTGATGGTGAACCTTTGAAGTACAAAAGCTTTTCATTTTTCTTTTTTCTTCTACAGGGAGAATGTGAGTGCAGTCCCCCACTACCACAAATTATGCAGTTGAATTTCCCACATTTGGAGAAATTGGGAATCAGCACAGCAGGAGTGCAATGGGTGAGCCTCACCTTAGGGAGACCACCTTCGTGATCATGATAGCTTCCCTACAAGGTAAGTAAACGAAAGTTTTTAATTTTGATGAAGACCAATTTGTCTATTTTTCTTTTTGTCCCTTGTGCTTTTTAAATTTAAATTTTATTTTTTAAATCCTCACCTGAGGATTTTTTTCCCCATTGATTTTTAGAGAGAGTGGAAGAGAAAGGGAAAGACAGGGAAAAATTTTTAGATAGAGTGGCAGAGAGAGGGAAAGACAGAGAGAAATATCAATGTGAAAGAAACACATCAATTGGTTGCCTCCTGCACAGGGCTGGGGGCCCGGGGAGGAGCCTGAAACTGAGGTACGTGCTCTTGACCAGAATTGAACCTGAGATTCTTAGGTCCACAGGCCAGTGCTTTATCCACTGATCA
>NW_006285483.1:2390963-2400802 GCF_000327345.1 Myotis davidii
TCGGATCGAAGGCCCGGGTCCCGGGTGCTGGGGGAAAACTGGTGCTGGCAGCCAGGGAAGGAAGGCCTATTGCACAAATCTCTTCGTGCAACGGGCCTCTAGTATAAAAAATAAAAAATATATGGAGAAAATGCTAGTAATGTTATTAGCTAGCAGAACATTGAAAGGAGTCCTTCAGAAATCTGTCTAAAGATTAAAAGGGACTTTTTAAAAAACAACAACAACAGCATGAATCAGGATGAAATAATTAGTATACACTTATTAAATGTGGAGATGCTTTATCTACATCATTTTTATGACGGTCCTTTTTAGTAAATATAATAAGAGATCCCAAATTAGTATCTGCAAACTAGATAATAATTTAATTACATGGTTGAAATGTCTATAATAAAGCAGTAACCATTAACATCTATCTCTGTTGACTAAGAGATCTGTTTAACTTAGCCAGTGGGACATTGACCTCAAGCTTTAACTCCATCTATCTGATAAGAATTCTGTTTTCCATGGAATAGACAAGAACATGTTTTTTTCCCCCTTTATGGAAATTGTATCAGATTATTTTTCCAAAAGCTAATTTGCCACAGTTGGAAAGTATTTGACCAATATTTTATTTTTTAAATCCTCACCTGAGGATTTTTTTATGTATTGTTTATTTTTTAAATCCTCACCTGAGGATTTTTTTCCCCATTGATTTTTAGAAAGAGTGGAAGAGAAAGGGAAAGACAGAGAGAAATATCAATGTGAAAGAAACACATCAATTGGTTGCCTCCTGCACAGGGCTGGGGGCCCGGGGAGGAGCCTGAAACTGAGGTACGTGCTCTTGACCAGAATTGAACCTGAGATTCTTAGGTCCACAGGCCAGTGCTTTATCCACTGAGCAAGACCGGCTAAGGCTGATTTGCATTTTCTTGGTGGCTAATGATGTGCTTTTGATGCAAGAAATCACTGCCTAAACCAAGACAACAAAAATTTATTCCTATCTTTTCTTCTAAGAGTTTTAGCTCTTGCTAAATGATCCATTTTGAAGTAATTTTTATGTAAGATGTGAAGTGGAATCTGAATTCTTTGTTTTACATGTGGAATTCAATTGCCCCATATCATTAGTTGAAAAGACTATTCTTTTACCACTGAATTGTCTTGGCATCCTTATCAAAGATCAATTGACCATAAATATAGGAATTTATTTCTGGACTCCTAATTCTGTTGTATTGATGTATATATTCTTATGTCAGCACCACACTCTCTTCATAGCTTAGTAATAAGTTGTAAATTTGGAAGCGTGAATCCTCCAACTTTGATCTTCTTTTTCAGGATTCTTTGTCTAGTCTCAGTCCCTTGCACTTCCATATGACCTTAAGGACTAGCTTATCAGTTTCTGTATAAAAGCCAGCTAGTAGTTTGATGGAGATTATGTTGAATCATAGATCAATTTGATGAGTATTGCTATTTTAACAATATTAAGTTTTCTGATCTATGAGCATGGGATTTCCTCCCTTTTATTTAGGTCTTCTTTAATTTCTTTTAATATTGTATTACAATTTTCAGTGTACATGCCTTAAATTTCTTTTGATAAATACATTCCTAAATATGTCATCCTTTTGTTATTATAAATTGAGTTATTTTCTTAATATTATATTTCAATTGTTCATTGTTAGTATATAGAAATACAATTGGTTTTTGTATATTGTAGTGTGTATTCTGCAACCTTGTTGATCTCATTAATAAATCCCTAATAGTTTGTGTATGTCTGTGTTCTTTAGAATTTTCTATACATGAGACCATATATAATATGAATAGAAATTGTTTTACTTCTTCCTGTCTGATCTGGGTTCCTTTTATTCCTTTTTCTTGCCTCATTGTTCTGGCTAGAACCTTCAGTGCAGTGTTGAATAGAACTATGAGAGCAAACTTCCTTATCTTGTTCCGGATCTTAGGGGGAACGCTTTTCAGTCTTTCACTACTAAGTCCAATGTTAGATGTAGGAGGTTTTGTATATGCTCTTTATCAAGCTTAGGAAGTTTACTTCTATTTATAATTCGTTGAGTGTTTTTTTTAGTAAAAAGATATTGAATTTTTTCAAATATTTGTTCTGCATCTATTGAGATGATCATGTGGTTTGGGTCCATTATTTTATTAATATGGTATATTATATTGGTTTTCAAATACTAAACAATCTTGCATTCCTGGGATAAATGCCAGTTGGTCATAATGTATAATTTTTTTATTTGTTGCTGAGTTCATTTTGCTAGTATTTTGTTGAGGATTTTTGCATCTATATTGATATGTTGATACATATTTTTCTTGTGATATCTTTGTCTGGTGTTGGTATCTGGGTAATACTAGACTAATGAAATGAGTTGGAAATGTTTCCTCCTATTGTATTTTTTGGAAGAGTGTGAATACTGGTATTAATTCTTTAAAGATTTGGTAGAATTCAGCAGAGAAGCCATCTGGGCCTGGAATTTTCTTTGTGGGAAGTTTTAAAAATACTAACACAATCTCTTTAGTTCTTTTAAGTCTATTCAGATTACCTATTTCTTGAAGTAATTTCAGTAGCTTGTGTTTCTAACAATTTGTCCATGTTATCTAGGTTATCTAATTTAATAGCATTAAATAGTATACTTGTTCACAGTATTCCTTTGTAATCCTTTTCCTTTCTCTAAGATCTGTAACAATGTCCCTTCTTTCATTCCTCTTTGTAGTAACCTGAGTCTTCTCTTTTTTATTGGTCAGTCTAGCTAAAGATTTGTCAATTTTGTTCATTTCTTCAAAGAACCAACTTTTATTATTTTTTTATTGCTTTTCTATTAACAGGATGGTTTGGGGGCACCCAAATGATATAAGCTGTTTGGGTCAGGGAAAGCTCAGACTGGGACTATTTCTTTGAGCAGCTGGATTCAAACTCAACTCCTTGTTTATTTCACTCTAAACAGGGGTTTTTTTTAGTGTCTCCTTCATCCCTATGACTCCTTGAGTGATATGACAAAGAAGATAGAGACCATACCATTACTTGGGGCCTATGAGGAACAACTATTCCATTAAATCCATAAACACTTCTTAAACATTAACAAGCTGTGAGGAGGACACCAAGGAGGACAGGGATGAGTAGCCAGAATCAGCCTCAGAATTTTCCAAGTCCACAGTCTAGTTGGGGAGACACACATGTACACAACCAACCTTAACACAGATCACACTACAATGAGGGCAGTGGCTGTGAGCAAAATACTCATGGGGAGCATAGGGCTAGGGAGACAGTTAATCTGTCTGGAAGAATTAGGAAACACTGTCTGGAAGAATTAGGAAACAGGAGAGTTGGCATTTGAGGTAAGTCTTAAAGCATGGTAGGATCCAGGGGAAAAGAGAAAATGGAGGGAGGAAAGGTTCTTCAGTCAGAAAGAAGCATACAAGCCAAGGCAGGGAATGGTAGGAAGCCAGGCCTGGCAGGGACAGAGTGTGCTGGGAAGGGAACAGGCTGGACAGAAAAGCTAGGACCAGACTTTGGACGGGCCTAAAGGATGTGCTTAGGAACTAGAATGTTATCCTTAAGGAACTTGAGGCCCAATGAAGGGCACTGAGCATGAGGATGCATGACCAGCTTCCGTAGGAATGTGGGGCTGCAGCAAAAACCTAAGTTGGTTTATTCAGGTTCTATGGTACCATCCAAACCCCTAGAAACAGTAAAGATAGCTCTCTTTACCATTGTTGATCACCCCTCCTTGCGACTGTCTCCTCCCTAAGCTTCCATGGCACAACACTTCCCCAATTTCCTTCCTGCCTTTCTGGCTGCCTTAGCAGGCTCCTTTTCCTCTGCCCATCCTAAGTGTTGGTGTTCCTCAGAGTTCTCTTCTAGATCCTTTTCTCTTCCCACTAGACCAGTGGTTCTCAACCTTCCTAATGCCGTGACCCTTTAATACAGTTCCTCATGTTGTGGTGACTCCCAACCATAAAATTATTTCTGTTGCTACTTCATAACTGTAATTTTGCTACTGTTATGAATCGTAATGTAAATATCTGATATGATATATTTTCGTTGTTACAAATTGAACATAATTAAAGCATAGTGATTAATCACAAAAACAATATGTAATTATATATTCAATATGTGTTTTCCGATGGTCTTAGGTGACCCCTGTGAAAGGGTCATTCATCCCCCAAAGGGGTCGCAACCCACAGGTTGAGAACCGCTGCACTGGACAGTTCTCCCTTGGAAATCTCACATGTTGCCATGGCTTCAGTGACTGGCTATGGACTGGGAACTCCCAAGTTTATAGGTAGCTTTCTCAGACCTCTCTCCTTGTGTGGACCATCAGATCTCACCGTCCATTAGACATCTCCATTTAGATGCTGTCTTCATTAAAATTAGGTCCAGCTGTGAGTAGAAGGCAACGCCCCCCCCCCCAAGGAAAATGGCCCAAACAAGATAGGAGTTTATTTCTCTCTCTTTTTTAAAAAAAAATATATTTTATTGATTTTTTACAGAGAGGAAGGGAGAGAGATAGAGAGTTAGAAACATCGATGAGAGAAAAACATCAATCAGCCACCTCCTGCACATCTCCTACTGGGGATGTGCCCGCAACCCAGGTACATGCCCTTGACCGGAATCGAACCTGGGACCCTTCAGTCCGCAGGCCGACGCTCTATCCACTGAGCCAAACCGGTTTCGGCAGTTTATTTCTCTTTTAGATAAAAGGAGTTCAGAGGTATGAAGACCAGATCTGGGATGACAACCTAGGAGTTGTATCTCTGAAATCTGTCCCTTTGCCTTTATCCCCAAGCCACCATCCTCCTCCAGGTCAACTGCAACAGCTTTGCCATTCTTGCTCCTCTCAAATAAATTATCTATATCTACAGTATCCAATATGTGAGCCACTAAACATGTGTGGCTACAGAACACTTAAAAGGTGGCTAATTCAAATTGAGATGTGCTGTAAGTATAAAATACACATTGGATTTTGAAGGTTTAATACGAAAAAGTAAAACATCGTTAAGATTTCTCTATTGATTATATGTTAAATGATAATATTTTTGATATATTGAATTCAATAAAACATTAAAATTTCACCTGTTTTCACATTTTTAATGTGGCTACTAGAAATTTTCAAATTTCTTGTGGCTCACATTTATGGCTCTCATATTTCTGTTGAACAGCACTGCTCCCCACAGAAGCAAAAAGGATCTTTCTTAAACACCAATATGAACTTGTCACACGTCTTCTTAAAACCTTTCAGTAGCTTATCATTGCCTTTAGGATAAAGTTCATTCTACTCCATGTGGTTTTCAAGCCCAGACCCAGCCTCGCCCTCCAGCCTTATCTTGCACAACCTCCTCTCTCCACCCGCCCCTTGCACAAACACACACCCTTTGTAGTTGAAACCCACACACCAGGTCCTTGCACCTTAGAGCCTCCTGTTACTGTTTTGCAGCTTAGAAGGACATCCAGTGGATTGACTGCCTTTTAACCCCTCTAGAGACCCCCCCGCCCCCCCGCCATGGGCTGTTCCATGTGGAGTTTCTGATCCCAAAAGAGTCCAGCACAGAAAGGGTGGCTAGATTCCCCTTTGCCCTACCCAAGTGGGTCCTGAAGGTGGGACTCACGCTGGGACTCCCTCTTGGGGCGGACCCTGCACCTGGCAAAGCCATTGCTCGCAGCTTTTATTATCCTCCTCTCTTATTTCCTTTCACAGCCAGGTCAGGTCTCACAAAGCAATAGGTATTACCTGCAGTTCCCAACCTGGAGAATTGAAAACACATGCCCAGCATGCGGCCAACAGCAGCCACCAGGAAGAGGCTCTGTAATTACACACAGACAGGGGTCTGCCTTCCTGTTCTCACTCATCTATGAACCGCTTCCATTCCCTTCATGTCCCACAGTGTCTTAAAAAAAAATGAAATATGAACCTGGGCCCTTCAGAAGAGTGAGTTCCGACTCCCCACTCCACATGGCAGACAGTAGAGCTCGCCACGATTCAAATCCTTTCAGTCATGCATTTGTTTCTTCATCCAGGACACACTTAATGGCCCCCTCCCATGTGCCGGCACTGGCCCTGGGCTTGGGAACACATTAAATACGACCCATGCCCTACTTTTGAAAAGCTCACAGTCTAGTAAGGAAGTTAAGGTATCTAAGTAGTTCCAGGAAAAAAAAAAATCAAAAAGTGATGTATTGAGGGTTTCTTGGGCAACTGCAGTCATGACGGCGGCTGCCCCCAGTGCGGGCGGCTCTGTGCCCGAGGTGGAGGGCTCCGCGAAGCGCTGCTGCAGTACAGCCTTCTTCTGCAGTACCTGGTGGGTGACCAGCGTCAGCCCAGGCTCCTGGGCAGGATCCCGAGTCCGACCAAGACTGAGGAGCAGAAGATGATCGAGAAGCGATGGAAAGCTGCGTGCACCTTCAAGGCGGCGCTGGCCTGCGTGGGAGGATTTGTCTTGGGAGGTACATTTGGGGTGTACTGCTGGCATCGATACCAATGTGGGCCTTGACCTTAAGGATCCTTACCGTACACCGACAGCAAAAGTTGTTAAAGACATGGGGCAGGGAGGAATGTCCTACGCCAAAAATTTTGCCATTGTGGGCGCCATGCTTTCTTGCACTGAGTGTTTGGTTGAATCTTAACCAGGGAAGATCAGATCAGAAGATCAGTGTCAATTAGTGGCTGCATCACCGGAGGAGCCTTTGGTTTCAGAGCTGGCTTAAATACTGGGGTCATTGCTTTCTCTGCTGCAATCGATTATCTACGGTGAGAGTGACTGCCTCTGGGGATGGACCCCATCGCCCAGGACCAGAGCTGTTCTGTGGAGGGCATTTCTGCACCACTCCAGGGCCCTCGCTTCAGACCCTGAAGGCATTGTTTCCTCTCAGACAGTCCATGTTGTGAGGAGCCGCCCGGCCACTGGGCGCCTCCAGCCTCGGAGCAGCCACACTCTCTGCTCCTGGACGCCAGCCTCTCTCTCTCTCCGGCAGATTAGGAGTCAGTGTGTTGACCTGTAGAAGTGAAGCTCCACAAAGATTCTGCTCACGTATCCATCAGGGCAGGGCAGAGTAAACGTATGCCTGCTGACCAATTGTGTCACTTTGTTTAGCATTCTGCTATCCTTGTTGAAAAAATGTATTTATATTACAGTTTTTAAAAAGGTGGTGTGTAATAAAGAAAGTGAAGATAAAATCCTAGATAAGAGAAAGATAATTTTGGAAAGGTGTCTGTTCCTTGAGAGGTAATATAGTATAGTGACTAAGAATATAGACTCTGAAAACACAGGCCTGGGTTCAAGTCCTGACTTTGCCACTTAATAACTGTGTAACCCAATGGAGAAATGGGGAGAATTTTGAGGTTATGAAGAAAAGTTAGTGTCCAGAAAAGTTAGTGTAGTAACAATGGAGGTCAGCTGGTATAAACAGGGACCATAGGGTGGAACATGGGTTTTCTGCAGGTGTGGAGCAGGAAGGTAGGGCATTCTAGATGGATAGGTGTACAGAACAAAATGTGCTGTTTTATGGAATTCCTGTTGGATACAGTATAGCCTGTGAGAAAGAAAGAAAGAGGTGAGGCTAGTAAATTGGGTTGGGGGTTAAACTTTGGAACACTGAATGCCAAAATGAACTTAACAAGTACAATGACACAGACAACCTTGAGAGGGCAGCTTGCCCACCTAGCCCCAAGCAATGGTCGTCATCTTTAGAGCCACATTCTGTTGAGCTAAACTTCTGGGTCTTCAAAGATGAGGAGCCAGCCCCCGGGGCATGGTGCAGCGGCCTGTCTCCTGGATTCTGCCCAACTGGAAAAGCTTTTCCCTGCCTCCCCAGCAGCTCAAGAGCTGGATTCAGGACTGAGGGAGAACAGCCACTTTCTTTCACAAAGACGCATGGACGTGGGCATCTCTGCCCACCAGAAGGCTAGTGTTGGGGCACCAAGGCTGGAAGAGGCCTCAGGAAAGGTGGCAGGTGGGGAGGAAGGTAGACCAGGCCAGGTGAGGCTGATCGGCCTCATAGCTTGTCACTAGCCTCTTTTCCTCTGGGGTTCTACAGAACCTCCTCAATCCTATTTTCAAGTGGGGCCGACTGAGAGCAAAGATTTCATCAAGTGAAAAACGATGTAAGGAGAGGCCCTGCTGGGAGACTGCAAAAGGGGGTAAGGGTTCCAGAGAGTGATTCCTAGCTCAGGGACGCCCCAACTCTGGGTTGAGGGGCCAGACTGGAAGGCAAGGTGGTATAGTGCACAGGGTCCTGCCTGGAGGAATCAGCAGGCCTCCTTCTTGTGCATTTTGCCTCTCCTTGTGGACTTTGGGAACGTCTTTTCTCCTTGGCCTCTGTTCCTTCTCAGTAGAATGAAAGGGTTTTGCCAGGAGGGTCTCAGGTGCCTTTACAGCTCTGTACTCCAGTTAAACAATGCCCCGCTGTTAGGATTTGGGGTGCTGGAGTGTGTCCTAAATATTGGAAGGAACCCAGAACAGCCAGACCTGAGAAAAGAGGAAACTAGAGGGCTGTCCTGAGCCCCCGATAGTCAGGGTACACAGGGATGAAGACTGTAGAAGGGGTGGAGAAGGAGGGGGATGGCATCTGACATCTTCAGGACAACGGAAGGTAACTGGTAAAAGGTATCTTCTCCCAACTCCAACTACCTCAGGATCCTGTGGAAAAGCTGCATTATAATCGATAGCCTCATAAATAAATAAAGGAGTCAACGCATCCTGTCTCCAGCTCAGGCCTTCTTTAGGAAAATTGAACCTCGACCCACTTCTGCTCACCCATTCTGGATTTCTACAGAGGCCTCACAGGGAAGGAACTCCTACAGGTCATCTTAGGCATCCCCCAGCTTCTGGGCTGGCCTGCCATGCACCCCATCCAAGAAGGTCAAGGGCTGGGGAGTGTGCCCTCTACCTGTCCCCTCCCCCCAGAAAGGCCCTCTCTCTCCTGCAGTCTCCCTTCCCCCAGTCCCTGAGGCTCTCTCACTGGGAACCCTCAATCTTACCCTCATCTTTTTACCCCTGGTAAATTCTCCCTGTCCTTTCAGGGAGGACAGGCTCCTTGCTTCTCACCTCTCCTGATTTCATGCCATCTGATCACTGCTTGGCACCAAACATAATGAGAAGCAGGAGGAAGGGAGCTGCTCCCCAATCTCTGTGGTCTCCCTCCATACCCACCCCTTGGACTCCTTATCATCAGTGGTCAATGAGCCCCTCAGGGTCTGACAGAGTAAATGCATTTCTTTTCTTTTTAATAAGGAAGGGATAGTCTTTTTTTTTTTTATAGATATGTCTATTGATTTGCGAGAGAGGAAGGGAGAGGGATAGAGAGAGAAACACTGATGAGAGAGAAACAGATCGGCTACCTCCTGCATGCCCTCCACCTGGATGGAGCCCAAAACCCGGGCATGTGCCCTGATTGGGAATCAAACCTGTAACCTCTTGGTTCATGGGTCCACGCTCAACCACTGAGCCACGCCAGTCAGACAGTGAATGCATTTCTGTAAGCAATGGACAAAGACCCTTGTCACTTCACAGGGAGTTGACTTCCTCTCTCTGACTTCTATTACAACACCGATCTCGATAAAGCAAGTTCAATATTTTGGACCCCAAAGACCAAGATAGTGGTCAGCCCTGTGTGGTGATGGGCAGCTGCCTTCTGGACGTGCCTTGAAACACATCAGGACCTTTCCTCTGCTGGGGCGACTCGTCTCCCCTCCAGCTCCTGGCCCAGACAGAGAGCTCTTCTGTGCCTAAGGACTCAGGGCTGCTTGGACTGTGACAGCCCCCTTTGTTCATGATGACTGGCCATTGAGCTCCTGCTGATTCCTGGGGACTGAACATCCTTTAAAAATAGGTTTCTGAGTAGAAGGTACCCCATT
>NW_006285483.1:2400878-2407147 GCF_000327345.1 Myotis davidii
TATTCCATTTCCTTCTGAGTTAGCCATGGCAGAGTTTCCACCCCAGCTTCGCAACCCCACCTGGTCTCCTCCTGTCACCAGTCATTACCTAAAGGTACAACTGGGAGGGTGAGTCTGTAGCTAATGTAACCACAGTGCTTCCCAGTGCTTCCCAGCGCACATGTACAGAAAGTGTTCTGAAACATCTGTACCAGCGGTTGCCAACCTTTCAGACCTCACGGACCACCAGTGGTCCACGGACCACCAGTTGGCGACCGCTGGTCTATCCAGTGTACCTCTCCCTGGGCACTGGTGATCTGCTTTCCTCATCCCAGGGAGGAGCTCAGGCCTAGGAAGCAGTCAGTAACCCGGGCTCCGGGCTCTGGCTTGGCTGTCTCCCAGCTGACAGGAGGTAGCTCTGGCTGGCTGCCCAGCAAGTGGCAAAGATATCTCCTAAGAGGCAAGAGTGGCCAGTAGCACAGTTCAGTGGACTTGTAAAGCTGATTACTAATTTTCAAGGCTGCATTAATGAACTCCCCCAACATATGGGGAACATGTCTATCTACTGGGCTTCCTCCCCTAGGAGAAGGTGGTGAATGCAGTGCAGCTATAGCTCCTAGAGCTGAAAAGGTCTTCAGGAAATTATTTGGCCCAGGCCTCTCCCTTTGAGTGGCCACCAGGGCCCAGCCTTGATGTGACTGGCCCACAGTCTCAGGCCGGACTCTAGGGCCCCAGCTCTGCCTATAGCACCAGCTGGGGATGGCACTGAGAAAATGGGTTGTGGCTGTCACTAGAGGAACTAGCAGCAGGCACAGCAGACTATGTTTTCTTTGCAGGCTGAGGGTAACTAGAGGAAGCTGAGAATTCCTCTGTTCTGCCTCGACAGGAAGAGGGGGAGGGAGGAGAGGAACAGGGAGGCCAGGGGCTCTCAAAGGAGGAACTATTCCAGCTCCTAGGATAAGTGAGGTAGTAGGGATCAGAGGTGGCAGGGAAGACAGCCCTAGGGCCCCACGGAGTCCCTGAGTAGGATGTCAGGAGCCTGGGTCTTCTGTTTGGAACTGTTCTGGGGGAGTCATGGTGAGAGCTCTGTGACATTGGATAAGTTACTTTACTCTCTGTGCCTTGGTTACTTTATTAATAAAATGGGAATAATAATACCCACATGATAAAATCATTTGAAGAGTAAGTGCCTTTGAGTACGTAAAGTGCTTAAAACAGTGTCTGCCTCGTAGTAAGCAGTAGGTAGGTTTTTGCTCTCCCTACTTTGTTGAATCCTCACACAAAGCTCTGAAGTAGATTACCAATCTCTGAGGCTCAATGAGATCAACTGATTGACAGCAGGGGTGTCCTCTTAAGGTCCTCTTTGGGTGGAAGCAGCTTCAGACTCACCAGCTCGCACCCCAGGTCCATTTCTGTCTGGAAATTGCACAACTACTTCATCAACAGCAGGGACAAAGGTGGATCTCTGACCTGCCTCAGAGGCCTGGCAAGCCTCTAGGGGCCAGGCTGGCTGGAGACTTCAGGCCCAGCCAGAGGTCCCGCCCATCAACTCTTGCAGCACCCAGATCCGGGAGCCTCCTAGACACCACACCCTGCACACCTCCCCTCCCTCCCCCCGCCCATCTCCCCCGCCTCGGCCTCCCCTGGAGACATCACCTGCCCACATTGTCTCCCTTCCTTGTGCAACATGCTGGCTGCCCAGACTGGAGGGACACTTTGGATCTCAGATCTCAGGATAAACAAACTGCTGCTCAGGCCCAGCCCTCTGCTGGCTTGCTGCTCTCCTCCCGCCTCAATCCGCAGTGCACAGTCGCTCTGTTGTTCTCTGTTCTCCTGCCAACTTGGCAGCTCATCTCTGCTGTTACTATCAACACCTCCGAGGGAGAAGCGAGAGGAGTCAGCTCTGATCGCCTGCGCACTGAGCACAAATTCATGTCAGAGCCAGCCCTGGGATGCCTCTCAAGCTCCCTAGAGGAAAGGTGGGCCTGATCATCGCGGCCTGATTGCAAACCAGCCTCCCAGCAGAGCCCAGGCCTGGCCAACAGCTCTGACAGGCAGGAGGAGGCAGGCACACCGGAGGGGCTGCTGGGTCTGTCTCAGCCCAGCTCTTCCATGGTTAGAGCGGGGTTGGTGGCTTCAATTCCTGAGATGGTTGGTGAGGGGTTGGGCAGCCTGTGGCCAGGGTTGAAGAAACAAGTCTTTCTCTCTCCAGACTGTGAGCCCTGGAATGCCAGGACTGTGCCTTCTGCCTTCCATCTTTCTTGGACTCATGTGTACAGCTCTTGCCTCCCTTGTCAGATTGGATTGGGAGCCCCTAGGTGACTACACTTTCCCCACTGAATAGAAACTTCCCACAGACAGAAACTACCTTTTGCTCTTTCCAGACCTCTCAGGCCCTGCCCATTTGACCCATAAAGCAGCTAATGCTCCTCTCTGGCTCCTGCCAGGACTCCAGCGGTCCAGTTTGGAAGAAGGGAGAATCCATATCTTTAGGGACCCAATGCCCTCCGCTCCCCTCCCTTCCCTTCCCTTCGCCTTCCTTCCTTCCTTCCTTCCTTCCTTCCTTCCTTCCTTCCTTCCTTCCTTCCTTCCTTCCTTCCCTCTTTCTTTTCTCTACACTCACCAGGCCCTCCTCCCAGATGTAAAAACGATCCTAAGACCTCCCTCTATTCCCTGCTTCAGAAGACAGAAGACCACCACCAAGAGAGACACAGCCACCTTCCTGGTAAGAACCCTCCAGGTCCCAGGAAGGCCAGCTGACTTTCCATGGGCCAGAAAACAGGAAAAGAGAATGCGTTCAATGGGCCAGGATGTAAATAAGCCACAGGAGGCTGTGCCATTCCAGGCTGCACCTGTGAGCATCTCTCGACTGAAGGAAGCCCTGTCAGCGTTTCCATGACAAACTGGTATTTCTGGAGGCCTCACTTCAAGAGCATGCCTTGTGGTAAGACCTGACACTTTTTATGCTGTCATGATTTTTTTTTTACCTAGAAAAGATTGGATGCTCTAAAAACCAACCTGCTCATTATATGTGTTTACTTTCCATCCTGAGAGTTTTGTGGGTATTATATTTGTACGGCGTTCATGCAAGCATGTGATATACGTGTGGGAGTTCTGTGGTAGAGAGCTGCCATGGCAAATACACAACCACTATACTGTGTGCTAAGACATATCCCCTCCCTAAAACATCTCCCCATTGTGACAATGTACCACCCCCTAAGAGGGACTAAGCCAGGGGTGGGCAAACTTTTTGACTCGAGGGCCACAATGGGTTCTTAAACTGGACCGGAGGGCCGGAACAAAAGCATGGATGGAGTGTTTGTGTGAACTAATATAAATTCAAAGTAAACATCATTACATAAAAGGGTATGGTCTTTTTTTTTTTTTTAGTTTTATTCATTTCAAAAGGGCCGGATCCGGCCCGCGGGCCATAGTTTGCCCACGGCTGGACTAAGCCATCATCTGATGAGGGTTAGGAAAAGAACCATGAGGCACCAGGAAGGATGGCCAAAGGGTAGAAGATCCTTAAAAGAGGAATGAAAGGCATCCAAGATGTTTTACAGGGTTGGTAGGCTTGCCTGTGGGAGGACACATGCCCACTGTACCACACACACACACACACACACACACACACACGCACACACACACACACACACACACACACACGGCTTTTTATATAGGGTAGTTGTTCCCCAAGTCTAAGTTGTGTTCAGATTCACCTGGGATGCTTCCAACAGTGCAGTTATCCAGGCCCTGCTGTAGACATACTGAATCAGAGTTTCTCCGAGCCCAAGACTTCATTGTAGGGAAGCATCCAGGTGATGCTGATTTACAAACCCTGATCTAAAGGATAGAGCACCGAAAGAGGAAACAAAATACAGTGGGGCCTTGACTTACGAATTTAATGCGTTCAGGAGCTCGTTAAGGAGCTCGTTAACTCAAATTACTGTCAACTCAATGCAAAAAATCAGCCGAGAGACAGCTGGTATCTCAAAAAACGCCTTAGTCGGGACACTCGTAAGTCAAGGCCCCACTGTACTTGAACGTGGGCTGTAGAATCTCCATTTAGTGAGGGACTCTGAGCACTACACTCTCTGAACCTGTGGGAAATGTGTGACCAAGTGGCCATGGCCTGTGGCCATTCTGTGTTATGGAAATGCCCATTGAAAACCATCAGACAATGCAAGTGTTCATTGTTATCCCATACACACACAGAGCACGTGGGTACATGTGCATCCAGGTACCTGCATTTTCAACAGAGAGGGCAGGTCTGATCTTCATCATTCTCCTTCACCTAAGTGTGTGGCTGTTTTCACTTCCAGATGGACTTTTTTCACTTCAGGACATGCCCTCTGTTCTCTTCCAATAGCTTGGCAAACAGTAAAAAAAAGGTTTGATTTTTCTATGATAAGGATAATGATTTTTATCCACCATTTATGATCTCTCAGATGTTTGTCCCTTCTGGGGAGTTGCTCCTGTTTTATGACAAGGGAAGGGGGAACCCAAGCAGGTGGGCTCAGAGGACTTTATACCATTGAAACAAAAGTACACACACAAAATTCCTCATACAGTGTCTGGGTTTCCCGAACTTCCTGACACCTTTCCAAAAGTCCAGGAACCCCAGGCACAGAACACATGCCCCACCTGGCTTGAGCAGCCCAAGCCCCCTGAGCTCCCACGGAGTTATGGGCAAGCACAGGAGGCATCCTTTCAGCCCCTCTGTTTGCTGAATGACCCACTCATCACTCCCTCCCCTCAAGCTTTGCGATAGACTTGCCTGACCTTCTGCCCCTCCCCAGGAAGGTTAAAATCCAGTTACACAATGACACATCACCTATGTTAGGACAGAATCTCCTTGCTTCTCACTTTCAGCCAATGTTATTTTTTCCCCCACTGAGAAAATAGAAATCAGAAGAAAAAATCCTGTCCTCCCACCACCAAAAAATATTATCCTCCAATATTCAGGCTCTCACTCTCTGCCTTCACTCCTCTATATGATGAATGGACCATGTGTCTGTCTGAGGCCAGGCCCTCCCTTATATACTGGATTAGGCATGACTCCAGCAATTATCTGCTTACTCATCCACATGGTCAAATTTTCTCTCTCTATTGGACCATTCCCAACAGCACACTAATGGAATATAACTCTCATCTTTTAAAAAAATCTTGCCCCTACCTTCCCCTCGAGTGACTTCACCAAATATTTGTCTGCTAACTATTCATAGCAGAACTTGAAAAAATTGCCTAAACTGTTTCTATTTTCTCACCTCCTATTCTCTTTCATACACACTACAGTCAGGCTTGTGCCCCTTCCAGAACAATGAAACCACATTTATCAAGGTTCACAATGATTTTTATGCTGACAAATTCAATTGTCAGTTCCCTGTTCTTATCAGACCCATCAGCAGCAAGTAGTCATGTGATCACTCCCTTCTTGAAACACTTTCTTCAGTTGCTTTCAGATATCAGAGTCTACCAATCTTCCCCATACTACACCAGCTGTTCCTTTTCCATTTTTCTTTTCACTAACTTGAAGATTGGAATGCCCTAGGGCTTAGTTCTTTTTAAAAAAATATGTTTATTGACTTCAGAGAGGAAGTGAGAGGGAGAGATAGAAACATCGACAGTAAGAGAGAATCACTGATTGGCTGCCTCCTTCTTGCCCCACACTGGGGATGGAGCCCGAAACCCCGACATGTGCCCTGACCAACCAACCAGGAAATTGAATTGTGACTTCCTGGTTCATAGGTCAATGCTCAACCCCCTGAGGTGCAGTAATTTGCTAGAATGTCACAGAACTCAGGATAACACTTTACTTACATTTATGGGTTCATTATAAAGACTATGAATGAACAGCCAGATGTACAGGTATGTGGGCTGGGACCAGATACAGGAGCCTCTGTCCCCAAGGAGTTCAGGTGCATCATCACCCTTCCTGCATGTGGATGCATTCACCAACCAAGAAGCTCTTCTGGGTCTTGCTGTTCAAGAGTTTTTATCTTGAACAATCTCCAGCCCTCCCCCATTCTCTGGAAACTGACGGATGGTTGGGGCTGATCTAATTTTACCTCTAATCTACCTGTTTGATCTTTTTGGTGGCCAGCCAGCATCTTGAGCTGTTTAGGGGCTCAGTGCTGAGTCATCTCATTAGCATAAACTTAGATGTGGTCCAAAAGGATTCATTATGAATAACAAGACACTACTATAGTATCACTCAGGAAATTTTGTGGGTTTTAGGAGCTTTGTGCCAGAACCAGGAACAATATGTGTGTGTGTGTGTGTGTGTGTGT
>NW_006285483.1:2407240-2418662 GCF_000327345.1 Myotis davidii
GTTCCCCAAATATATTTTTTTATTATACTACAATCTGCCACATAGTAAGTGCTACATAAGTTATTTACAATCTCTTATTGCAGATGAAGCCACTGCGGTACAGAGAGGTTAAGTAACTTACTTATGGGCATACATCTAGTAAGGGCCAAAGTTAGGGACTCAAACTCAGAATTGTGTTAAATGAAAGAGCCCATCTAGTCCTGGCTGAATAGCTCAATTAGTTAGAGTGTTATCCTGATACACCAAGGTTGCGGGTTCAATCCCCAGTCAGGGCATATACAAGAAACAACCAGTGAATACATAAATAAGTGGGACGACAGATTGATGTTTCTCTCTATCTCTCTGATCCCCCTTGCCGTTCTCTCTTTAGGCCAACCCTCCCTGCTACCATTCTTTTCTTTCCTTCTTCTTCTTGAGGTAGTCTGAGTTGCTTTCTTTTATGTACAACCAAAAATGCTTTGACCAGAGTAACAACACCAAAGGACTGAACAGCCAATGTGGGTGGTACAAGCTATAAGCTGCTGGAAAAAACATTTTTGAGGGCAATGGCAAATTCCTCTTTGAGAAAAAACTGAGTGTAAAATATAGGCTTTCAGGCCTAAGTTGGAAGTTGAGGGCAGAACAAAAGAAGAGTTGAATTGCTTTGCTTAAAATCAAGGGGAATTTGTTTTTTTTCATGTGGCCTTCTAAGAGGAAAGTGAAGCCGTCATGAACAAATAAGCATCCTTGTAGTCAAAACTTTGAACATATTTCTATTTCTTTAAGACCAGATTCTAAGAAATGAAATTATTTTATCAAAGGGTGTGGTTATCCTTTTCTTTTATTGATTGCTTTGAGAGAGAGGGAAACATCAATTTGTTGTTCCACTTATTTATGTGTTCATTGGCTGGTTCTTGTATGTGTAGTAGTATATATGTTCTGATGGGGGATCAAACCGGAAACCTTGGCATATTGGGATGATGCTCTAACCAGCTGAGCTGCCCAGCCAGGGCAGGATATGAATGTTTTAAAGACATTTTTAAAAACTTGGTACCAAATTGTCCTCCAGAAAGATTGAAACAGTTTACATTTCCACCAACAGTGAGTGAAAGTGCTGGTTTCCCAGGCTGTTCATATATGTTTAAATCTTTGACAAACAGGTGAAAATTTCGTCAGTGTGTATTTTGATATTACCAGTAAGTTTGGACTTTTTAAAAAAATATATTTTTATTGATTCAGAGAGGAAGGGGGAGGGAGAGAGACATAGAAACATCAATGATGAGAAAGAATCATTGATCAGCTGCCTCCTGCACGCCCCATTGGGAATTGAGCCCGCAACCCAGGCATGTGCCCTTGGCCAGAATCAAACCTAGAAACCTTCAGTTAGCAGGCTGCTGCTCTAGCCACTGAGCCAAAACAGCTAGGGCAAGTTTGGACTTTAAAAATATTTATTGATCCTATCTATTTTGTCTGGTGCTTCCATCTTTCTGGTGAACAAAATCCAACCAACTCCTCTCGCCTGCTTACTCTGCCCATATCTATTTACTCATCACAACCCTTCGTAGGGTGACCAACTAGTCGGGTTTTAAAACTAGAAGTCCTGTGCCCTGGAAATGCCCTCAGTCCTGGGTAAACCAAGACAATGGATCCCCCCTACTGGCCTTAGATCTTCCCCTGGAAAATGAGATCTTCACCGCAAGCCCCTCATGTCCCTCCCAGCTCTTTCTTTGCTCATCCCTCAGAGGGGCACCATACCTACTGCTCTGAGCAGGCATCCTGCCAGGGAGGCTGCAGAGATTCCTCTATGAACAGGACCCAGGTATTCCTAATACCCATGATGGTCCCCTAGAGGGATAGTATCTTGATCAATTTTCAACTAAGTGCTTTATCAGCTATCTATCCGATAAAGAAGAGATAATATGGGAGCAGGAAGAATGGTCCCCAGCATACACTGGAGAGGAATTAGATGCCAGGAAAGGTGAGTGAGGGATGAAGGGGTAAATGATAGAATGGAGATACTTTGAAGTTTGGCCAAGGATCAGCCTGTCCACACTTCAGCCCAGGAACAGTTAACAGTGTCCCCTTCCCAAGAACCAGGCAGATGTTCCACCATCTGAGGCTACCTATTCCCTCACCCCCTGCCAACGTCCTGAGCCCTCAAACTAGGCACTTGAGAAACTTCTTCTCTGGGTTCCAAGGCCCATAATGACTTATGAGTCTCTTTTATTGGCCCAGGTTTACATTTCCCAAGATTTTGAGAGTTTCTGTCCCTGGGACATCCTGTAGAAATGAGCATCACTAGTGATCATCTATACAGAGCAAGCACTTTTGTGCCCACATTATTGAACGGCAGAAAATGAATTTTCACAGTGCCCAAGAAAGTCCTCAGAGAGAAGCAGCCAAGGACACGAAGCTGTCCAAAACCTCTCTCCTCTCCACCAGGCACAAAGGGGCCTGGCTCTTTTATTCTACTCAGGAGATTGCTGGGAGGACTAGGAGCTCACTGAAGGCAAGAATAAAGTTCTGCCTCCACGCCCCCCTGCAGTATTGAGCACAGAGCCTGCTAAGTAAGCAGTGACAGAACTGGGTGGACCAGGCTTGGAGGGGAAGAAGCAGGAAGGGGAGGAGGGAGCTGGAGCCCAGAGCTCCCCATGCCTTCAGGGGGCAGGGAAGTTCTAATGAAAAGCCTGCCAGACCTCTAACCAGAGCTAAACCGCCAGTGCGGCTGTGATTGCTCATTGTTTGGTTATAATTAGCAGCGTGTTCTGTGGCAAAGCCGCAGCCTGCAGCAGCAGTAGCGGGGTTAGGAGAGGGATGCCACCCTCATAACCACCAGCCTTCCCCCACTCCCTTGGGCTCCAAACCCTAGGCTCTTTTGCTTCTTGACCCTGCCTGCCCTATGCTCCCAGGCAAAGTCCTTGGCTAGCTAACCTTTATCATTGATACTGAGCCAACACCAAACGCTGTTTTTAGGTTCTTAGGCCGAAGAAGAGCTGCTTACTGTGTTTGCATGAGAGCATGCACTGAAAAATAGGGCACCCCTGGGTGTGAGACCAAATTCGGCCTGCAATGTACAACTGTGTTACCGCAGGCAAGTTATTTACCCCTCTGACCCTCAGGTTCCTCATCTATAAAATAGAGACAGTAATAATAGTACTCATCTTCCTTATGGGTGTGATGGCACTTGAAAGGGAGAGCTCAGAGTGCCTGGGGAGCTGCTGGCAGAGTGCCTGGGGAGCTGAGGGCACTCAGTGCGGCCTGGCTGCTGCCGTAGAGACGATGGGAAGTGGGCTTCTGCTCAAGGCCTTTCCTCTCTCCTTCTGCACTGTTTGTCCTCCCCCCACAGGTGCTCAGCTGCCTGCTGTTCTTTTCCCCTTCCCCGTGCAAGGGGAGGGTCTGCCTTCGCAGTTTCAGTCTCGGTGTGAACATGTGCAACTGTGTGGTCTCTCCTAAGACAGCAGTCTTGGACTTTTATTTATACTGTGACCCACAGGCAAAAAATACATTTTACATAGTGACTCGAGGCACACAGACATATAGGCAGATAAAACAGAAACAAGAGTCTCACAAATCAGTACTTATCCAAATCAAGTGTGATGTATTCTGATTATCTTCTGTCCTCATCTCTTCTCTCTTCTATATTTATATCCATATCTATCTACATAGTTTTGAAATTTAAAAAAATATATATCGATTGATTGATCTTAGAGAGGAAGAGAAAGAGAGAGACATCGACTTGTTCCACTTATTTATGCATTCAGTGGTTGACTCCTGTATGTGCCCTGACCAGGGAATGAGCTTGCACCCTTGGCATATCGGGATGATGTTCCAACCAACTGAGCTGCCGGACCAGGGCTATAGTTTTGGTTTTGCCAGAGGTCAGAACCCACTCAATCGATTTCATGACCCAACAGTAGGTTGAGACCTTCAGTGTGAAAAACAGTGCCCCAGGAGGAAGAGGCCAGTTAACTCTCCCCTCTCATTATCGAGGAAAAGGCTCCATTCCCTATTAAAGGGATTTTTATCAAAGAGCTGGTGGGAGAAAGACATTTTAAAGGATGAAGCCACATAGCCTTGTCTGAGGCTTAGACGAAAACAAGTCTGAATCTCTATCCATCATGAGGGTGGATTTTTGTCTGTTTTGGGGGGGCTTCAGAATCAAGCTTCAAAAAACAGGTCAGTCCTAGTTGGTTTGGCTCGGTGTATAGAGGGTCAGCCTATGGACTGATGGGTCCCGGGTTTGATTCTGGTCAAGGGCACATGCCCGGGTTGTGGGCTCAATTCCCAGGAGGGGGTGTGCAGGAGGCAGCCAATCAATGATTTTCTCTCATCATTGATATTTCTAACTCTCTCTCACTCTCCCTTCCTCTCTGAAATTAATAAAAATATATTTAAAAAACAAAAAACAAAACAGGTCACCTATCTTTTGCTCCTACACCAACCCGCAAGCTAACTGTTCCTTTGCTTGGATTCCAGCAAATCTTCCAAATACCACTATGCCTAAGGTGCCAGGGAAGGGCAGGATTTATGTAGACTCAGCTGGACAGGAAATACTCTGAGCTAGAATTGTACTTATGGTTCTTTCCATAACAAATCAGGACATGTGGCCTCACAAGTCCTTATGAGGACAATAGGGTAAGATATTTAAAACTGGAATTGTCCTGGAAAGCCCCAATTTGGGATCACAAGGTTACCGTGAGAAGTGGAGAGTTTGATGCCAAGAGAGTCAGAAGGAGGGAGAAATCCTCTTTCCCATGCACCCAGGTCTTGCCTTCTGATTTGAGGAAAGAAGCCTTGGGTTTCCAGAATCTTCTGGAATACCAAAAAAACTTCTTCTAATACCCTTGAGCACCCTCAGTTATTAAATACACTAGAGGTCCAGGGCACGAATTCGTGCAAGGGTTGGGTCTGGCTGGTCTGCCCTGGTTGGGGTGGGAGGGCTGATCTGGGGAGGGACCAGCCGGGGGAAGGGGCCGTGGGCAATTGGCCGGCCAGCACTGCCCCCTGGTCGAACTCCCGGTCGAGGGGACAATTTGCATATTAGCCTTTTATTATATAGGATTAGTAGATTGATAGGAGGACTGGATCCTTATTGGTAAGAGAAGTAGAGAGAGTAAAGAGATATGGATGCTTGCAAAGTATTTCATAATTTTGCCTATAGCTGCTCAGGCTCCCAATTTCTTCCTCACCCTGCCTTGTTCCAGATGCCCCTACCCCCACAATATCCCCACAGCACCCTCAGCCAACTCTGCTGTTAACAACTTTGACTTTGGCCAAAGGTGGCTGTTATTGAAAAACTAGAGGCCTGTTGCCAAAATTCATGCACTCGGGGGGGAGGGGGCGTTCCCTCAGTCCAGCCTGTGCCCTCTCATAGTCCGGGAGCCCTTGGGGAATATTTGACTGATGGCTTAGGTCTGCTCCAGGGCCTAAGCCATCAGTCGGACATCCTTAGCGCTGCCACGGAGGTGGGGGAGGCTCCTGTCATTGCTGTTGCACTCACCAGCCATGAGCCAGGCTTCTGGCTGAGTGGCACTCCCCCTGTGGGAGCACACTGACCACCAGGGGGCAACTCCTGCATGGAGCATCTGCCCCCTGGTTGTCAGTGTGCATCATAGCGACCGGCGTTCTCCCATTCAATCGATTTGCATATTACCCTTTTATTATATAGGATAAAGAGGGACTGGACTGGGCTAAATTTTCACACATGGCTCTTTTCTTTTTTTTTTTGCTTTATTAGAGAGTAGGGAAGCGGGGAAGGAGAGAGGGGTAAGGGGGAGGTTGGGGGAGAGGTAGAGGGTGCTGGGAGGGGAGTAGAGGGGGAGGGGAGTAGAGGTGGAGGAGAGAGGAGGGGAATCTGGCTCTTTTCTTTGTGAATCAATTCCATGCAGGAGTGGGATATATAATAGTTTCCTTGTCATTTGAGGACTCAGGTGATGGGGTTCCTCTCTTCTACACTGCAACCCAGGTTTCTGAAGCTTGAGTAGGACAACAATCCTGTGGAAGGGTCTAAGGACATCCTCCTCAAATGTCCTCTATTAC
Source organism: Myotis davidii (assembly GCF_000327345.1). Classification (NCBI taxonomy): domain Eukaryota; kingdom Metazoa; phylum Chordata; class Mammalia; order Chiroptera; family Vespertilionidae; genus Myotis; species Myotis davidii. Next base: position 2,413,259 of record NW_006285483.1, read on the forward strand.
ACAATGTCTTCTACTTCCAGCCCTAGTTATATACACTGCCTACATCTACATTTCTCAGTAGGACACATAGCCAATGGAAATGGTCATCTCCAGGCCTGAGTCTTCCGTGAGCCCTCAGAAAGGAGGCTGATTCCAACATACGTACAGTCATGGGCTTGCTTTGGACCCTAAGGGAGAAAGCCAAGTGAGACAAACAAAAACCTCCTCTGAGACCTTCCTCCTACAGATTCTGAGGGGAGAAGGTGAAGGGGACATGGGATCACCTTTCAAGACCTCCAAGAGATGCAGTGGAAAGAGGGGCTTTGATATTATAAAGTACCTGTGATACTTTAGAATATACATTAGAATATTGGGCTTTAGTTAATTTCCCATCTGACAGTGTGTGGCCTGGCTGCTACTGTGGAGACGATGGGAAGTGGGCTTCTGCTCAAGGCCTTTCAATTAGAATAAAAAAATCTATAAAAAAAACAACAACACATGGATTTAGGTGAAGCTAGGAAAACACATTTTAAGTTGGTAAGCAGTTATTGCATCTATTAAGGTGAGAGATTTGAATAATCCTTTAGACTGTTTTTAGGTTATAGCAGCGGTTCTCAACCTGTGGGTCGTGACCCCTTTGGCGGTCGAGCAACCCTTTCACAGGGGTCGCCTAACTCTATCAAATGATAAAGTACCTCCACTCCATCATTTACCCCTTTAATAGCAATAGGATGCTATGAAACAAGCCCAGCTCAGCTCAGCCTATGATGTCAGTGTTCAGCTGACCCCAACCTCAATGCCAGAAAGTAAAACTCAAAGTACCTTTAATCACTTCCCCAATTACCTCATTCCCAACCTAAGCTCTTACCTCGCCCTTCCTTGGCCATATACCTTCTGAAAACAGTGCCTTTGATTAAAACTCCCAACTGCTGTTGCTTTGTGCCATCTGCCTCCTTTGCTTACTTGTTTCCTATGTCTATGTTTCTAGGAGTCTAATTGTGATTAAATTACAGAGTATACTAATAGGGGGGTAGGAACTCAGCTAATGGCTCACTGTTCCACTAGGCAACAATTGTAGTAATCACCAAGCTAAAGGCTCCCATGCATTAGCTAGAGCTTGCTGGGTTTCCTGGCCTATGCTTCCTCCACACCCCTGTCTGAGCGAGTGAATATAGTTCACAGGGCACATTAAAAAACCAGAGGCAAGAGAAGATGAAAACAACATTATCGAAAGAATAAGGGGCACAGCAAGAAAACTCAGGAATAAGAATTTGAGTCACAGCAAAAGCAGAAGCAAAGAGAGCTGGGTTCACTATTTCAAAAAATATATTGGAAAATGAAACTAAGTAATTACATAATGTATTAAAGGGGCTTTAACTTGGGTTTTCTGGGATGTGATGAAGTTGGGGTAGTACTGGTCCTTCATTCACTGTCTCCAGATTAGGCCTGACAAAGAGCACATGTGAAATAAACATGAGGCTCTGCAGACAGAGCAAGTCTACACCCCAGACATTCCCAACAGACACAGGTCTTCAGCACCGCAATTCCATCCAGGAAATTGTACTCATGTTGGGATAGAGGAAAACCAACATGATGTGGGCCTTGACCTCAAGGTCTACACAGTTCAAGATGGGACACTAAAATCAAGTCTAAGTACCTATTCCTGACACTTGTGACCCACTTCTCTGTTTAGAAAGCACTTCACAGGATCTTGGCTGTGAGGAACATAAGGATTATTATTCTACAGATATGGAAAGCAAGTCTCAGAGAAGTAGCTTGCTCAAGGTCACATAGGGCCCCAGTTCCTGAATTCCTTTGGCTCTTGCCTCTTCTTGCAGGGAGTCCCCAGAATGTCTCAGTCTGCTCTTGAAGAAGTCTGCTCCCTGCCACTGCTCCTCCACCTCACACTATATCCTGGAGAAGCTAGAAAGCAGGGAGGGACAGCAACTTCCCTCTGGAGTTAGAGTGCCACACAGAGTTGCCTCAAGGCCTTATATAATCTGATTGAAACACTGTCTTCCTCTATCCCCCCCTTTAATTAGAGCCCCCCCTCTCACTAGAATCCAGATTTGGATCTAGAAGATGTGGGGCCTGGGAAATAAATCCAGTATCTTATGCTTGAAAAATAGAAATAAATGTCATATTAATGCTCAGGATTCACACAGGAGCATTTCGGTTCACAAGGCATCTTAAATAAAATGAAATCAAATGTTGACATAGAAGTTTCAGCTGAATCACAATAAATATCAAATGTCAAAGTGAAGCGCTAGACCAGGATTTGCAAAGTAAAGTGGCAAAGAATATTTAAGGTACAGAAGAGATGAAGGTAAGATTTTAGATGAGAAATCTTTGGAGAATGCTGTGTTAGGAGTTCCATTCCACCCCTACCTCAGGGTGTCAAGCCTGAGAAATCAAAATGACAAGAGGCACGGAAGAGTAGAGAGTTACACTTGGGAAGTAACTATACTCAGAGTTGTTGAGGCAAAGTTGAGAGCCATGAGGTTTGGCCTGGAATAGCCAAGAAGGGCAAAAAGATATTTCAGCCAAGAGAAGCTGGAGGCACGAGGTATGGAGGAAGAAGTAGTCGATGAGCCAGAGGAGTCACCCATGAGAATGCAGGTGAGAGGTCCCCAGTAACAGGTGTTCTGGACCAAGCGTTTGTGTCCCCCCAAATTCATATGTTGAAATCTTAACCCCCAATGTGATGGTATTAGCAGGTGGGACCTTTGGTGATTAGGTCATGAGGGTGGAGCCCTCATGAATGGGGTTAGTGTCCCCATAAGAGACCAGAGAGCTTGCTGGCTGTCTTTCTGCCCTGTGAAGATACAATGAGACTGGTCAGCAGTCTGCAACCCAGAAGAGAGCTCTCACCAAAATCCGTCCATGCTGACACCCTGATCTCAGAACTGTGATAAAGTCCTGCTGACTATCAACTACCCAGTCTGTGTTACTTTGTTATAACTGCCTGAACTGATTATGATGGGGTGACGTATAAAGTACCCATGAAAGTGTCAGCTTTAAACACCTGCCCAGTTCTGAGAACATCAATGCCAAATCCCCACGTCAGGACCAATTAAGTGGGAACGTTCCTGCTTCTTCCCACTCCCAAATCAGAAGCAACAGAAACCACCATTAAAAAGATGGGAGAGGAGGGAGTAACAAACATTTTAATTGCTGTGTTGTGTCTGTATTCAGCATTAGGAGGTAAAATATAAAATCCTAGGACTTCTAGCACACACCTTCCCCAATAGTGTCCTCACTGGCCTCCCTGCCTTGCCCCTTAAGTGTGAATCTCCTGGACTCCCTGTTGTTACTTTGGGCTCTATCCAATCTTGGGCAGTGCCTTTCTTCCAACAACCTTTTTTGTTCTGTAGCTATGCTGCTCGTTTACTGGCATTACTGAAGATGCTTTGCACTTTCCTCCTTACCTGTTTACACCCTCCCCCATTCTTAGCCAGGTAGGGCAGAGCTGTGAGCAGTAGCCTGAAACTCTTCAGATCAGTGACCTTCAGGAAGCTGCCTCACTCTCTTGGCCTCTTTCCTTCTGTCATAAAATTATTAGACTGGATGATTTTTCAATTTTTTTCCAGTTCAAAGTTCAGTGATTCTCACATTAACCCTGCTTTTAAGCAAACCTCTGTCTCTCGGGTAATTCCCAGGGCCAAGGGATCTAAATTTGATGACATATGACGACATCTCTTCTGTTACCCTTTACATTCATTTTCTCTCCTTTGGCCCTAGACCAGCCGTGGGCAAACTACGGCCCGCGGGCCGGATCCGGCCCATTTGAGATGAATAAAACTATTGAAAAAAAAAGACCGTACCCTTTTATGTAATGATGTTTACTTTGAATTTATATTAGTTCACACAAACACTGCATCCATGCTTTTGTTCCGGCCCTCCGGTCCAGTTTAAGAACCAATTGTGGCCCTCGAGTCAAAAAGTTTGCCCACCCCTGCCCTAGACAGAGATAGGATTGCTGGGCTTCTATGAGCATCTCTACCAGCAAAAGAAACTTCATCCTTTTTTTTTTTTCTCTTAGTATCTTCTGAGTCCCAGAATGTGTGTTTTTATGGCAACAACTTGACTTGAGGCCCTGCTTCAAATGGCTCAAGTATTTTAAAGGTGCTGCTGTCCAAGCTTTAGCTGGATACAAAAGGCTCTGGGTTCATCTGGGGCCACAGGAACAAGTTTCTAAAGGAGAATAAGGGCAAAGAGCTAGTTGCAATATTTTCAAAACCCAAACCAGACTGAAATTTCATCACTTAGGAGAGGCTGCAGACTCCTGCATTCCAAGAACTTGGCCAAGAGATGTTAGGATTACCTGCTTATCTGCTACTGGGTGACTGTTTTGGTCTCACTCTGGTATCAAGGGTCAAAATGTCTATCCTCCTTCCCAGTCATAAGCCTATCTGAGAACCCTGTTCAGATGAACGTGGGATCATCAGAGTGGACATCAATCCTCAGTTTGCATTAAAGACTGGGCATCTATGGGTACCAACCCTAAATAGCTGTTTTATTAACTGGCTGCCTTGAGCTAGACTCGTAACCTCTCAGTGTCTCTGTTTGTTATTTATAAAACTAGAGGCCCAGTGCATGAAATTCATGCACGGGAGGGTGGTGTCCCTCAGCCCGGCTTGCACCCTTTCCAAACTGGGACTCCTCAGGGGACATCCCTCTCATAATCCAGGACCTTTGGTTCCTAACCACTTGCCTGCCTGATTGCCCCCTAACTGCTCCCCTGCTTGCCTGATTGCTGCCTAACTGCCCTCCTCTGCCAGCCTGATCACCCCCAACTGCCCTCCCCTGCCAGCCTGACCGCCCCCCAACTGCTTGCTCCCCCGCTGGCCTGATTGCCCCTAACTGCCTCTGCCTCGGTCCCCACCACCATGGCTTTGTCTGAAAGGAAGTTGGATGTCTGGAAGATGTCCAGTTGACCTGGTCTAATTAGCATATTACCCTTTTATTAATATAGATGGGCGGTAACAATAGGGTTGTCATGAGGATTAAATAAAATCATGCACAGGACACTTTGAGCACTATACTTGGCTCTAGTGATTCACTTTATGAATAACCATACACAAAGTTTTATGGTCACCTGGCTTTAGCCTCTGGAGAGTGGGGTTGAGTAATGAGAGGACACAGAAAAAGAACTCATGCTTTCAACATGAGTTCCAAAGATCTGCCTCCAGTACCACTGGAAGATTATGATAATCAATCAAAACCAATGCATCAGCCGAAACCGGTTTGGCTCGGTGGATAGAGCGTCAGCTTGCGGACTGAAGGGTCCCAGGTTCGATTCCGGTCAAGGGCATGTGCCTGGGTTGCGGGCACATCCCCAGTGGGAGATGTGCAGGAGGCAGCTGGTCGATGTTTCTCTCTCATCGATGTTTCTGACTCTCTGTCTCTCTCCCTTCCTCTCTGT
>NW_006285483.1:2418746-2421461 GCF_000327345.1 Myotis davidii
AGATGTATGCACTAGGCGGTATGTGATACTATCTATATTTACAGATTCCTCACGTGAGGGTATGTTTTTATTGATTTTAGAGAGGAAGAGAGAGCAAAACATCAATGTGAGAGAGAGAAATCCATAGGTAAGTGCCCTGACCAGGAATCAAACCTGCAATCTTGTGGTGTATGGGATGATGCTCCAATTAACTTAGCCACCTGACCAGGGTGCTATATATTTTTAAATCAAATATCTTATTATGTACACAATGTAACAGTCTAGAAGTCATGTACCTTTTAAAAATGTACATATGTGAGCAGTTTGTGCTCAAATGTTTTCTTAATAATATGAGTGGTCAGGAAAGTTTGCAGCAGCGGTTCTCAACCTGTGGGTTGCGACCCCTTTGGGGGGTCGAATGACCCTTTCACAGGGGTCGCCTAAGACCATCGGAAAACACCTATATAATTACATATTGTTTTTGTGATTAATCACTATGCTTTAATTATGTTCAATTTGTAACAATGAAATTGGGGGTCACCACAACATGAGGAACGGTATTAAAGGGTCGCGGCATTAGGAAGGTTGAGAACCACTGGTTTGCAGGCTACTGTGATAGACCAAGGGCAAAGTGTTCTGGGCAGGTGTCATGTTTCTTTAACTCTGTACCCCTGATGTCCAGCCTAGGGCCTGGCATAGTGGGAGTACTCAATAAATGTTCTGAATGAGAACGAGTACACCAACAGATGAATTGATGAGTAAAAGGACATTAATTTAGATGTCCACCTTAATATAACTAATAAGTGGAACTGTCAGGATTCTAATTCAGGTCTGTTTAACTTCAAAGTCTGTACTTTTCCAATAGGCTGCTGCTCGGCACAACAAACAAATTAGCAAGGGGAACCTGAGATGTTTTCCCAACTAGTTGGTTGTTAAAAAAACACACAGATAAGCCCCAAGCAACAGAGAAAAGCATTACATTAATTAGGAGGTTTATATCATCCTGTCAGCTCTTCCACACGGAAAACATTCTTCAGAAACATAGAAAGACAAAAGGGCTAACCCATTTCCTCCAGCTATATGTTTGGGTAGCACTAAAGGCTGTGTGGCCAGGGGCACTTTTGTTTCCCAACTCTTTTTCAGCATAGGCCATATCTCCCCCATCAAAAGAACCCCAAAACAACTTAATTTAGGCAAGAACTTCAACATTCTTTTCCACTAAGTTATCTATCCACAATATTAAGTTGGTCACAAGACAGACTATCTTGAGTTTCATTTCTTATCCCTTCCTTCAAAGAAGAGTATAACGGAACATTTGAACCTTAAATGTTGAAAATCCAAGGACATTAGGTGATCAGAGCCTGAATAGGAACCACTGTTAATTAAGAACCTTCATGTGCAGGCCTGTCTACTACCAGTTGATTTCCACATCTTATAACATTTAATCTCCACAACTCCAAAAGTACTCTTATCCACATTTTAAGGATGGAGAAACAGGAGCTTATGCAGGTTAAGGAAGTTGTGCAAGATCATACAGCTAGTATAAGGGATTTAAACCCAAACCCATCTTGTTCAAAGCCCCTCTTTCCACTGCACCAGATTTCCAGATTCCAGAATAATATGTATAGTGCCTCTGCTGATGCATGGTTGCTAATATGTAATATAAGCAAATAAAACTTTGTTTCTTTATTAAACCACTGAGATTTGGGAGGCTGTTTATTATTACAGCCTTGCCTAAGAAAAGTTGGTTAGTATAGGTATTTTTTTAAAACATATTTTTATTGATTTCAGAGAGGATGGGAGGAGAGAGAGATAAAAATATCAAGATGAGAGAGAATCATTGATGGGCTGCCTCCTGCACACCCCACACAGGGGGATCGAGCCCACAACCCAGGCATGTTCTCTGACTGGGAATCGAACCGTGACCATCTGCCTGGTTCATAGGTCAACGTTTAACCATTGAACCATGCCAGCCGGGCAGTATAAGTATTTTTAACTATTTGCTGTTTATAGTGGTGTAAATTTGGTAACCGCTTTAATAATTTGGTATGGTGCAAAATATACTTAGAGCCTCTATTACTTTATACCATCTCAAAACAAGTTCTTACTTTTATTGAAGGCAAAGCCTCAAAAATTATTGAAACACTGTAGGGAAGATTGACTCTGTTGGGGCATGGCTTTGGCATTCAAATAGTTGAATACAAATTGTTGCATAAACATCTAGAAAAATGTATTTTTCTTAAGTGCAATTAGAGAATTTTAAGAGCACATTGTCAGATGGGAAATTAACTAAAGCCCCAATATTCTAATGCATATTTGTAAACTAAGAACTTATAAGAAACTCCAGAATTGTGACTTGATAAAGCATTATTAACAGAAATGTCCATATTTAAAAAAACACACCTGGATTTAGCCGGCTGGTGTGGCTCAGTGGTTGAGCGTGGATTTAGGAACCAGGAGGTCACAGTTTGATTCCCATGTCCAGTAGGGGGCATGCAGGAGTCAGCCAACTCATCATTCTCTCTCATCATGGATGTTTCTATCTCTCTCCCCCTCACCATTCCTCTCCGAAATCAATAAAAATCTATAAAAAAACAACAACACATGGATTAAAGTGTTAAATGCAATGTGTTGAGCTTTTGACATTGGCTGGTACAAAAATAATACAGGTCCAGGATTTATAGATGATAGAAAGCAGGAATTAGCACTCTGAGACCTGTTTATTAAGGGTTTATG